>NW_016909734.1:746430-809540 GCF_001483705.2 Eufriesea mexicana
TCGTGTCATGCAGAAGGAGTCACGATCACGCCGCGTGCACGCTATCGTCGATGTGCAGACAGGCTGAAGTGTCACGACCGACGGGAATAACAATGGCAACAACAACAACGAGGGCAAGTTGCTGGTGTGACGCGATCGGTCGAAAGTCCGGATTCTCCGACGGCCTGGTTTCCGGCGGAGGGCACAAGTCGGCCGAGAAACTGCGGAATTGCTTTCCGCGAAACCTCCGGAATAGAATCCGCGCCGATTATCTATGGCCAATATTTGATTTTCCTACGACGCTTCGCGGAATCCCCTTCACTTTATCCCCCCGGTTCCGCGAACCTTGTCACCGGCGCGTTGATTACGCGTCGATCGCCATCGAGTTCCTCGACGATCCCTTCGATCACACTCGCGTACGCGCTTATCGATCTCGAGCGCTATCGCGCGATCCGAGACGAACGATAGCAACGATAGAAACGGAGCCGGGGTCGACTTTGCGGTCTGTCTCTCAAAGACTCGAAATTTGACTTTTTCCCCGTACCACTCCGCGAAAGTTCGAGTGAAAGGAGTGTGGCGAGCTTGTGCGATCGCCGATAGACTTCGATCCCTCCTTATTTACGTGCATGCGTACATATTAGGAGTGACGAGAAACGCGGTTTGGTAGAAAATACCAGCGATTTCTCACGCTTCTTCCCGCCAACTAATGACACGTACGCTCCGGGCTATTATCTGTCCTGCACGATACGTGACAGCCTGACGTACCTGCGAAAATGTGTCGAAATCCTCGCCGCGATACCGCTCACGCTCTTGCTCGCGATCTCCGCCTTTGTGCGCCACGCTGATCGATACGAATCTCCGAGTTTCACCGAGACACGGTCCTCCGCGGATATAGTCATCGATGTATCGTTAAATCGGTCGTGATGCTGGAAAAGGATCGGGCCCGGGAAATTGTCCCTCCGCCTTCGATCTCTCCGCGATCCTCCGTGACTGATCGACGGAGATTATTTATCCCCGTTACGCGAGCAACCTTTAACCCAGTTCTCCGTCCGTGTCGCGAACTTTCAGCGGATACGGTCCGCTTTTTCACGGCAATTCCGCGCGAGCAAGAAATTTTATTCGGTGACAGTTACGAGTCGGTTCAAAAAGGTACATAAATCGCGCGGGGATCGTCGCGACGGGGAAAGATAACCGGCGCGAGAACTTGTTACGAGCATTGCCCGCGGAAAAAAGACCCCGTCCGCGAAAAACCGTCGTAAAATCGGCACCGGGAAACGAAAATTCCCCGGCCTGCTGCCTGTTTATACCGCTGCCTCGCTATAAAACTTCCGCGATGCAGTCGGCTTTTTCCATCGTCTAAGCGTGTCTCGCCTTGCTTTACAACCGCGAATTCTTCCCGGGGAATCGGTCTTCGGTCTCTTCGACGCGGAATGAAAATGGCGGAAGTCGCGATCGATGCGCGCGTAATCCGTGGTTATTCGCGACTGCGGCGTAATTGCCGCGGAGAATTAGTCGATCGAAGTTCAACGTATCGTTGATCGATGGGAGCATGGCCGATCGAGGAAACCGCGAGCCGTGGATAAACGTTCGATCCGTATCGATCGTTTCGCGGCTACGCAGCGATCTTATCGGCGATTAGAAAGTGAAAACAACGAATCGAGCGTAATCCACCGCGGCACGCGATGCAAATACTTTCTATCCGTAAAAATCGAAAACGCGTTTCCGTGAATGGTAGCAGAAAAGAAAAGCGAGGTCTCTAGGACCACAAGAATGATGTATCAGCTTCGCGTGCTCGCGCTTTTAAATTTACTAGCCGATACTTAAACCGCGGATTAACTCTTTGGTCTACAACCACGAGTGAGAGTCGTGGTAAGGAATTTGGGCCGGAAACGAAAACCACGAGTCTGACCCGTGGTGAGGAATTTGTGCCGGAAGCGAGAATCACGAGTCTGACTCGTGCTGAGGAATTTACGCCATCGACAATACGCTGGAGTCGAAATCGTGGTACTTCGTTAGTATGAGAAGCATATATTTTGTGCAAGTTGGGGCACATGGCTGATCAGCTGATTGGCTCGGTGCGCGACTGACCTTGTTTAGTATGCCTCGCGCAATTGGGAGATAGGGCGTAGGCCAAGGGGTTAACGCTATACCTACCATGGTTAAATGATTGGTGAGTGGAAAAATGGAATAACGAGAAGTATTAAGAAAATGACTGTAGCAACCAATCATTCTCACCCTCGCGAATAGATGGATTCCTAGTTGAAGTAGGTTCGAGGACTTTCTTGCCCCCTGTTTCCTATATATACAATTTATAAATTCTACTAAGTATAAGGCAGGGCCTGCTAGGAAGCTTTACCGACGAGTTCACTAACAGGCCCGGGACGAAACGCACCTCTTCCTTTTCATTTCGTCCTTTCTGGCACCATCGCCACATCGAGGATACCTGCGATCAGCCAACGTTAACAACAGTCGCGAACAGAGGACTATCCCCACATGACTATACGTATTGTTGAATTAGAAGAATTTGGGTAAAAATTAAAATGGGGGGCAAAATAAAACTCCTATCGCAACAGAAATTAAGGACTTTATTCTAGAAATACTTGAGAGGACATGTCCAACAGGGTACGTCTCGTTTCGACAACTGACCCAGGATTTTTGGGTATTCTTCCTCAGTGGAAAAACTCTCTCACTACATATAGACCCTAAATTTCTGACGTCTACTCCAACACGTATATTGAAAAAAAAAAAATTGCAAAGACGAGTGATTAGGATGATAAGGTTGACCACGTAATTTTTAATGAAAGTTTGGTAAACGCTAATTTAGACCATGATAGGTTCAGCGTTAATCGTTTCCTCTACGAGCGTACTTGAAATTTACGCACACGCAGTTAGTCCAATTTTGTTAAAATAACTGAGCAGTGGATTTGTATGGATATATATATTTGCAAAGCAAATCTCGTTACATTAGTATCTCTTACACGCCTGACTTGCGTAGGTAGCATGAGCCGTTGGCTCCTGGAAGAGAACATTCTAGAACAATAACAATAGTCACGGTAATTCTACACAGATGCGTGTCATCTGATCAGCCTAATTACCCAAATATCGTTTTCTATCATATCGATATCTTATTTACAGTTTGCTCTTCTATCACAAGGAACTCGCGAGAAATACAGCCTACGCGTCATTTCGTTTCGCGATATAAATCCGGATGGCAAAGTTTCTTTACCGAGAACCGCATTGCTCGAGTGTTCCTAATGTTTCCGACTAAGCGATATTTAGCCACGGAATCCATTCGGTTCTATAAGCGTCCAGTGACGCTGCCTCCCACGCTTGTTACGCGTCTCTGCAATTCCTATTCTCGTCCATAGCCATTGATTCATCCATGTCACGACCACGAATTACTTAAACAAACAGCTGCCACCGAACGAACACAATACATTCTCGGAACTCCAATGAAGCTGCGATGCTGGCCAAACAGCGGAGCGTGCTTCTAGAAGATCGCACCCGGAAGTCTCGAGCAGTTCCAGCTGCGGGAATCGATCATACGTCGGGCACGGAGGCCACCTCTCTCTGGCCGATTAAACCCTTCCACGTGGTAAACTTGGACGCGCGGTTTCTGGACCGGTCGTTCCTGTCGTCACGCAGATTTCCGTCCCACCGGTGACACATCCGTCGTCCACGTGTTCCGAGAAAGGCACATATTCCTCGCGAACGCTTCTCGTGCCTCGGGATCACATCGTCACGTGGTACAGAGCGTGACAACGAGCGCGCTTAAACCGTTTAATTGTCTTAACCGTTGCATCTGGGCGTAACAGAGAACGGGGGGAAGCTCGGTCAGAGTCCAGGCACTCCGGAGCCGTCGAACGCGAGTACTCGCGGCCAAGTCTACCGGGAATCGGCGCGCGGAAGAATGCAAGCGAAAGGAGGAGCTTCGCGGGAAGATCGCGCGAACGTTCTCAGCCGGGAATGTCACGTTTCTACCGGGAAGATTCGGTGTTTGCTCAAATGCTTCTAGGTAATACGCGGAACGTCCAACAGGCCGCGACATTGTCCAGCGTTCACAAATATTTCGCTTCTTTTCAACTCCTTGACTACGGCAGACTTTGATACGCAGCGGACGTATCATACGATAGGAATTGAGATACCATTGGCGACCTTCGTGTTACAAACGCAAAATTTCCTACCGCCTATAGGCACCCACAGTAGCCAAGGGGGTTACTGCGTCGCAGAACCGCGTATCTGCAATGAACGATGAACAATACGCGGACGACGATCGCTTTTGCGTAAGCGTGAGAAGATCTCGCGTACAGGATGTTTGGAGAATCCGATATGCCTAATCGTGTCGCTGATAATTTCAACGCTAAACTCGCCGCGGCGTTTCGCGTTATCGCGTTCGTCACCTGTCTTCGCGATTATTCCTCCGATATAAGCATATGTTTGTTTATTTGCCTCCATGAATCGAAGGCTATGTAAATTTGGACACGGCTGGCAGCTGATTTTCCATAGAAAGGATCGACCCTTCGAGTCTTGTACTCTACTTTTTAGACACCCTGTATAGACAGAACGCGATACCATTATATTAGAAGATACGAGTGCCAAGCATGAAGTAGAAAGAAGGGACTACAAATGGATAAATGCATGTACGATATCGACCAATGCGACCCTAACCTTGAAGATAGAAGGTGAAAAGCAAAAAGGAGATCAATATTAGCCGAGTAATTATTTACTAGTGTGCAAAATAGAATCCGTGAAGAGGTCGGTATAGAATAACTTGGAAAAATAAGAAGTCTAAATAGTTGACATTGAACAGAGGTCTCTTAGGGTCTGTGTTGTACATGATAAGAACACTAACCCGAGGATTATTTACAATTTCGTATAAAGGAAAATCGGAAATCGTCCTTCCGGATCCTTACTCTATTTCTTTAAATATTCATACGCGTATTTCGCTTCATAACCACCAGAATCGATCATGTGCCCTACACACGAGTCCTACACAATTAAAATTTGTCGTACACCCGCAAGATTTTGCGAATAATCGGATAGAAAGTGGAGAAAAATTGGAGATTATGGGATGGCGAAACGCGACGCGATACCGACTTCTCGTATCGGCACAGGAAACTCGAAACGAAACGTGGAATCCCGAAGCGCGGCAGAGTTATCAGATGTACGGTTCTCGGAGCACGCAGAGTCGCGTCGAATCTCCGCGTGGCAGGTAAAAACGAAGAACAGCGATTTCCCGTGAAAGTACTCGATGCCTGCATAGATAAAGGCCGGCGTTCATCGGCAGGGCGAGGGAAAAGGAGGAAAAAAGCGGTATCGACTGACGAAGGCGAGGGTAAATAGGCGAACCATCGATGTCCTCTCGTTGTTCCCGGAAGCTTATCTGCCTAGCGGCGATTGGACGCCGCGTGAACGTGCGTAACGTACGAAACGAGTTTGCACCTTTTGCATGGTTCTTCTCGACATGGCCGAGGATTCCAGGTAATCGGTCTGCCACGAACTGCGCGGTCGCAAAGTTCAGTTCCTGTCGTTACGAAATTCACCTCCCCGAGCTTCCGTCACGGCAACTTCTTCGAATTTCCATGAAATATTTTCCGCTTTCCGCGAACGTGCAAATATTGCGCATACGTTATTAACCCCTTGCCCTGCGATTTAAGTCCCGATGACGCGTGACCATGTTCACACGAGTCGTTTACTATGTTATTCGAAGAATTACGCGTAACTTAGGCAGAAAGGTACCCGGGAAAATTAACCACGATCCTAATTAATGGAAATAATCGTTAAACGTTGTAAAAGTACGTCTAATTTACTGTTTATCTAGCTATGCTAATTACCAGTTTCCTTGACGGAATCCTCAAACTCATTGCTCTACTATTGGTCACGGATCTACTCTATCAGCTACTCTAAATTCCTCGTAGAAATGTGAGAAAATTGTAAGCGTATGAAATAAATATCACTCACCAAACTGTCGTTCGAAGATTCTCGAAGTTTCGATTGGTGCGTGGCAGGATGAACAGGAAAGTCAGGCACACGCGAATCATTACGTCCTAACGTGGCGAAGAATAACACGCAACTGAGACCGAGGGATCGAGACGGAAGGACAGCGACGAAAATTGACCACGAGTCCGACTCCTGATGTTTACATCGGATTCCATCTACGAACTGAGCTACGCTTCTCGACCATAACACTCGTGTTTAGCTCGATTTCCTTATTTGGAGGCTCGAGGAATATTCTAGACAAAGGTATTAACCCCTCGGCTGTTAGGTTCGCGATTCTCGTGTCGTATTAACCATTTGGACTCGAAGATTTCTTCGTTCTGAAGATGCAATTCGAAGCTCTTCTTAGATTTTTATAAGCCACTGATGCTCTTTATGCTAAAATTGAAAAAAGAAAATCGCGAATTTGCGTGAGAAACTAACGGATAGAATAATTTTATTTCGATGTTCTTAATATAGTTATCATCATTCGTTGTTTAAATTATAGCAGTAAAACAAACGGTGACTGAGAGTCACCTCTCGAGTGCAAAGGGCTAATTCTTGGAATTTCTTGATCTTACATGCTGTCGATAATCTTTCTTGATATTTTGGGAATATTTTGATATATTCTATTATAGCTACGAAGTAATTCATATAATTTTGACATCGAGCAGGAAACGTGTACTATGCTGTTCGAGAAGAAACAAAAATTTGATGTACGATTGGATTGCAGGGTTGCTTTGTACATATATGAAATCCTGGCTCAAAATTTACCATACCTGAAAATAAAATTATACTACCAATACACATCTCTGACCAAGTATACAGCTGCTATAACGATTATAAAACATAATACAATAAATGGCAAGCAATTCCATTTTTTTCTTAATATCACATGCTGTCTTTAAGTTTCCTCGATATTCAAGATTTTGGAAATATTTTGACGAATTCTATTATAGTTATATAGTAATATATATATATATAATTTTGACATGGAATAGGAGACGTGTACTATGTTGTCCAAAAAGAAACAAAAATTTGATGTATGGATTACAGGGCTGCTTTGTTGTTATCATTATACTACCAATACTCGCCTCCCAGCAGGTATACTTCTGCTATAAAGAGCATAAAACATAGTACAACAAATGGCGAGCAATTCGATTCTTTTCTAGAAGACTAATCTCTTCTTCTACGATTTTATTATTAAAAATTAGAAAACTCGATTAGCCCAAGCTGTAATAATTTAATGGATTATTGGAACTCTCGACGAAGACTCCAACGAGGTTCTCCAGTGGACCCGGAGAACGGCGCGCGAGGGTGCACTTCCGGTGCGCCTAGTTCTCGACAGCGTTTGCTTATTAAAGATCGGCTCGGCTGGAGGATCTATATTTTTGGCCGATCCATTGACTCTGTGGCGCTTTAGTCATGCGACTTGGTACGATGCCCAGTGACTGTTTGCGCAATAACGTGTCAGCGGGACGCGAAATGTCAGAGTGCCTTCCGATAATGCGCGTAAGAAAGACGTACGCCTCGAATCCGCCTACCACGAAATTCGGCGTAAATATCGATCATGCGGCATTTACGGATCGCCTGCGTGCCATCGTGACGACGATGGACCGTACTACGCCTCCGCGACTCGAAGGTGAACCATGACCGTGTTCCCGTGCTCGTGATCGATCATCGTTTTTAGCCTTCTGCGAATTCCGCTACGCTTCCTAAATATAGGTCGATGCCGGGAACGATTGGCTTGGCCGAATTGCGTCTTCGTAGACTCGGCTAGAAACTCGCTTTTACGCGCCTCGCTTTACGTGTCCCGGAATTCGTCGGATAAATCATTTTCAGGGAAACGCGAATCGGGCGAGGTGTCGTCGGTTTTAGAATTACCGGGAATTCGCGTTCGAGGAATGGCGACGGAATCCTCAAACTCATTGCTCTACTATTGGTCACGGATCTACTCTATCAGCTACTCTAAATTCCTCGTAGAAATGTGAGAAAATTGTAAGCGTATGAAATAAATATCACTCACCAAACTGTCGTTCGAAGATTCTCGAAGTTTCGATTGGTGCGTGGCAGGATGAACAGGAAAGTCAGGCACACGCGAATCATTACGTCCTAACGTGGCGAAGAATAACACGCAACTGAGACCGAGGGATCGAGACGGAAGGACAGCGACGAAAATTGACCACGAGTCCGACTCCTGATGTTTACATCGGATTCCATCTACGAACTGAGCTACGCTTCTCGACCATAACACTCGTGTTTAGCTCGATTTCCTTATTTGGAGGCTCGAGGAATATTCTAGACAAAGGTATTAACCCCTCGGCTGTTAGGTTCGCGATTCTCGTGTCGTATTAACCATTTGGACTCGAAGATTTCTTCGTTCTGAAGATGCAATTCGAAGCTCTTCTTAGATTTTTATAAGCCACTGATGCTCTTTATGCTAAAATTGAAAAAAGAAAATCGCGAATTTGCGTGAGAAACTAACGGATAGAATAATTTTATTTCGATGTTCTTAATATAGTTATCATCATTCGTTGTTTAAATTATAGCAGTAAAACAAACGGTGACTGAGAGTCACCTCTCGAGTGCAAAGGGCTAATTCTTGGAATTTCTTGATCTTACATGCTGTCGATAATCTTTCTCGATATTTTGGGAATATTTTGATATATTCTATTA
Source organism: Eufriesea mexicana (assembly GCF_001483705.2). Classification (NCBI taxonomy): domain Eukaryota; kingdom Metazoa; phylum Arthropoda; class Insecta; order Hymenoptera; family Apidae; genus Eufriesea; species Eufriesea mexicana. The sequence continues at coordinate 755,062 of NW_016909734.1, forward strand.
TAGCTACGAAGTAATTCATATAATTTTGACATCGAGCAGGAAACGTGTACTATGCTGTTCGAGAAGAAACAAAAATTTGATGTACGATTGGATTGCAGGGTTGCTTTGTACATATATGAAATCCTGGCTCAAAATTTACCATACCTGAAAATAAAATTATACTACCAATACACATCTCTGACCAAGTATACAGCTGCTATAACGATTATAAAACATAATACAATAAATGGCAAGCAATTCCATTTTTTTCTTAATATCACATGCTGTCTTTAAGTTTCCTCGATATTCAAGATTTTGGAAATATTTTGACGAATTCTATTATAGTTATATAGTAATATATATATATATAATTTTGACATGGAATAGGAGACGTGTACTATGTTGTCCAAAAAGAAACAAAAATTTGATGTATGGATTACAGGGCTGCTTTGTTGTTATCATTATACTACCAATACTCGCCTCCCAGCAGGTATACTTCTGCTATAAAGAGCATAAAACATAGTACAACAAATGGCGAGCAATTCGATTCTTTTCTAGGAGACTAATCTCTTCTTCTACGATTTTATTATTAAAAATTAGAAAGCTCGATTAGCCCAAGCTGTAATAATTTAATGGATTATTGGAACTCTCGACGAAGACTCCAGCGAGGTTCTCCAATGGACCCGGAGAACGGCGCGCGAGGGTGCACTTCCGGTGCGCCTAGTTCTCGACAGCGTTTGCCTATTAAAGATCGGCTCGGCTGGAGGATCTATATTTTTGGCCGATCCATTGACTCTGTGGCGCTTTAGTCATGCGACTTGGTACGATGCCCAGTGACTGTTTGCGCAATAACGTGTCAGCGGGACGCGAAATGTCAGAGTGCCTTCCGATAATGCGCGTAAGAAAGACGTACGCCTCGAATCCGCCTACCACGAAATTCGGCGTAAATATCGATCATGCGGCATTTACGGATCGCCTGCGTGCCATCGTGACGACGATGGACCGTACTACGCCTCCGCGACTCGAAGGTGAACCATGACCGTGTTCCCGTGCTCGTGATCGATCATCGTTTTTAGCCTTCTGCGAATTCCGCTACGCTTCCTAAATATAGGTCGATGCCGGGAACGATTGGCTTGGCCGAATTGCGTCTTCGTAGACTCGGCTAGAAACTCGCTTTTACGCGCCTCGCTTTACGTGTCCCGGAATTCGTCGGATAAATCATTTTCAGGGAAACGCGAATCGGGCGAGGTGTCGTCGGTTTTAGAATTACCGGGAATTCGCGTTCGAGGAATGGCGAGCAATGGCGACTGCGTCGAATTTGCATTTCCGATCACGAGTCTGCTATTTTTTCCTTATGATCCAGGCGTGACCGCGAGAACAGGGAATACCAGCAGCCACGGATCAGATACCGAGATTCCGATTTCCCGACTCGCACGTTTCTTCAGCTGGAATGTCCCAACTCGTCGTCAGACGTCTAGCGGCACACTGACACTCTAGCCGGTGCATCAAGCGCTAAAACATTAACATAACCGCCGGTCAGAGGATGCGTTCGGAATGAAAACGAAGAAGCTAGGCCAGCGTGACGCTGGTGCGGCACGGCGAGGGCTCGCGCACCGGCGTTCACATCGGTGGACATAACTGTTGCGTGTTTTCGCGTTCCCGTTTGCGTCTAGGTCAAGAACGCGTGGCACGCGTGGCAAACGTAACGCGAAAAACGCGAGGCGTATTTATCGCAGGAGATTGCGTCTAGGTCGATCGCGTCCTCGTGCGTGGATCGTCGCTCGACGCCCACCGCGTCGCAATTACGCCGCGGTGAAAATAAATATGAGTCCACCTCTCGACAGAGCCTAGTCATCATCCGAGTATCATCGTTTCCGTGGAACTTTGAGCAATCGCGTATGCGCTCGGCGACACTCGCGCGTGGAAAGGGAATGATGTGGTTAATATGGATCCGTAAATGGAACGCATCTGCGCTGCGCCAGTTTCCTCCGCGTTTAACTCGCCGCTTCCGCAGCGACGTCCCTCCGTCATCGAGCACGGAACACTTCCGCGCGGAATCAGACACTTGCCTGGCAGACTGGATCGTCGACCCGTGCATCTGATCCAGCGTTTTCGGATCTGACCGATATCGATTCGAAGGTCCTTCGCGTCCGATCGGTTCGCATTAAACGGTTCGCTTTCGAACAACGCTAAGTAGACTGGTACGGAATTCATGATGGCGGAGGTAGGTAGGTGGGTAGGTAGGTAGGTAGGTAGGTTCGTTACCGCGATGGAAAGTGCAGCGCGCAAGAATACGTACCGACAATGGCATTTAAAGGGATCGTTTGCTTCCATTCCGATAACGTTTCCATTGGCTCTAGATTGCTGCTTGTTTTTGCCAAAGCTATCTCATCAATTACCTACAACGTGGTAACCATCCGCTTCTTCTTAAATTAGCTATTCAGGCTGGAGCGAGCAGCGGCAATAAAGGAAACATCCGACGAGGAATGTTAATCGTCGGCTTTGGAGGAAACGGAAAACAAACCAGAAAGAAAACTCTTCGAGCTTTGTTTCGTCTCTTCGTTCTTATTTCCCGAGTTCGAACAGCTTCGAACATATTCGACGAAACCTCGATTGTTCCCGCGATGGTCGCCATTATTCGAATCGACGAATCGAGCGTCGGAGGACCTCGACATGGCGTTCGTTGCACCTTCCGGTGCCCTTCGAGGCTCCTGCTAACGGAAACACGGCGAAGCGGAAATCGTAAGAGCCAGCTGGCTTTCGAGGCGGGACACGATAAGGGCATCGCGCGTTATCGCGCGGAGCCGAGGCGTCGTTGTCGCCGTTGGAACGCTCGAGTTCGCCGAGTTCGTTACGGCTGATAAAAGGTTCGCGATCGTGTAAACTGCGCGCTTGTCGCGTTTCATTCATGGAAACGCCACCGCAATCGTCGCCGACGCAGTCGTGGGATCAACGTTTTTATATCCAACGGAAGACCAATATCGCGGCCGCGATAACCGCCATGCACGCAGGTAACACACGGAAGCGCGCGTCACGAAAAAAGTTCCTCTTGTATGCTTAGCTGCTCTTTCGCATTGGCGCGGACGTCTAGCCTCTCCCTATTAGCTCCAACTACGTTCCCTTCGAGCTCCGTGGAAAATTTCGCAAATCGACATACTCGCGTCAGGGATCGTGCTTTATCTCGTCGAAGAACGAAAAGATTTGTAAATTCTTTCCCTCTTGCCTCGTTCTTATCGTCGTGACCGCTTTTGGGACGCAAAATGTCGACCTTGATGGAGATTCAGAAAATCGCGCGGACCTCGTTAATATCGCCATTATGGAGAACGCGAACTGCGTAAATCAAGCGTCGAGTGGACTGACGTACCGCTTGCGTGGAAGATCTATCGATCTAACATCGCTGTCAATGTTTCTTCAGTTGGTGGTACGCCATTGGCATGTTCGGCAAATATTTCCCGAAGGCTTCGGCAGCCGTCGAAATTTTTCGAAGCGTATCTCCGCCGATTTCCTGGATCCCGACAGGGTACACCGGATCTAACGACCTCGAGGACTTTGCTATACCGTGTGTCCGTTATCGTCATCGACGGAGGCTAATGAAAGCATCGTTTGTGCCGAAAATTTCTCGAATCCCCTTGTCTTTTTCGAATCTCGCAGAATGCGACCATGTTGGAATGACTATATCGTCTATTTTCGAACGAGTTTCGAGTTCCTCTTCGTCGTTAAGCTTCGTTATCTCGCTCGCGTTACTCATCTCCGAGCAAGTTAGCCTTCCAAATGAATCGAGAATGAGGCTTCGAGGTGACGTGGCAGTCAGTATGTTAATTAAGATCTTTGCTCGTCTCGATTCGGGATTTCCTGCGAATGGGATTATCCCTGAATGCGTCCTTGAATAGAATCGCGGGGCCCGAGACGAACGAACGCTCTGCTGGAATGCGGAAGGTGCGACCAGTTGGTTCACCGGTGTCGCCTCGAATTATTATCAGCGGAGTTTCGCAACGCGAAAATGCTTCGGGTCGCATCGGTCGTGCGGGAATGACGGCACCGTCGATTTTCGGAATTGTTTTCATTCGCGATGTAAACGGTGAATAACGCGTGAGTCACGAGGCCACTTCTCGGCGGCGATTTAATCGCGTGCCGGATAAACTCTGGGCGTGCTCCACGCGTGTTTTCAACATTTTTCTATCCCGCGTCTATCGCGACGAAACGTGATCGCGAAGATATCGCGTGGGTATCTTCCAAGAAAATTTCCCGAACGAATATTTTCCCTTGGTCTCTATATATTTTTCCCGAAACCCTCTCGGATTAATACGCAGGAAAAATTGGTTTCCATTAAAAGCTCCTTGCTCCTTTTTCATTGCGAGCGATTCGGCAATTACACGCGTTGGCATTCATTCAGACTCGTCTTCGTCCCATTCGCGTACACACTCGCACATGCATTCCTCTCTCTCTCTCTCTCTCTCTGGTCCCTATAAACCCAAATGTACACGGATAGCAAAGGCAGGCGGCCAATAGCATAGGCGATCGGAGTTTCGCGCATCGCGAGGTGCCCAAACTTTTCATCCCCTCGAGCTCTAGCCATCGGTGATTCACCAAGGAACTTGGCAGTGGTCGAAAAAAGTGCAACACGCGATCCACACAGTTTCATGGCTTACACGGAGAGTGCGAGTCCTTCGGATCATTGATTTAGTTCAAACTTTGCAGGTGATCTTACGTAGGATTGTTGGGTAGCAGTAAAACGTCGGTGGTAAATAAGAAATATAATTTATCGTGAATTAACTTACTCTAAATTTACTACTTTCACACTGACGGTTTCCCAAAGAACTGTTCCGTTTTACGCCTTTGCAACTCTTATTTAAACCCTGCACTATGTCTTTTTCTCATGCACTCTTCACAGCCTTGTCCTCGATGGGTTACGTCTCCTAAATACATTCTAACCTAGACGCATTTCGCTCTCCATTTGCATTCGATACTGCCATAAATATCCTGTTTTATACGATCGTTCTTCCCACACGCACTTCAGATTCTTGGTAATTTCTAGAAGGAAATCCAAATGATTAGCGTACAAGGAAGTAACCGTACTCAGTTGTACAGCAATTGGATGTGTAAAGTTTAATATAAGCGAAATGTATACACTTTATGCGAATATACAAATAAAACCAAGAGTCTTAGTAAAGTTTAATATAAGCGAAATGTATACGTTTTATGCGAATATACAAATAAAACCAAGAGTCTTCATCACACCAGTGCGGATCACAATATGAGAGCTATCCGCACTGTTCCGGATTTGAGAGTGAGAACAGCGAGGGACAGCAGGCCTTAACCCCCAAAAACCGACCCCTTGATGCCTGTATAGTATCTCGAGGTTGAAAGATCGGTATTGGCCTGGAACCTCTAATAGGCTAGTCACCATCGTTGCATAGGCGTAGCTAATTTCCAACACAGATAATAATCACGCAAAAGGTCCTGTCCCAGGCGGTGACCTTATACCCTAAATACGTCACGCTCACCATTCCCATTCTTGTAACGATACATTTTCTTGACCTGCATCGCGAAATCTACAAACCTGCAAAATTTCAACTAAATCCACGACTTAAAACCAAAGCACTCGCACTTTGCTTGTCAGCCCTGAAACGCGTCGGACACCCTGTAGAAGAGAAAATCGCTCGCTGTCGTGCTACGGACGGTGTATCGGTACGCGAGGTAACATCGGCATCGTCTATAAACGCAGGAGCGTGTATTTACACGCGTGGCGAGGATTCGATGGCGGTGCTCGAGCCCCCAGAAAATATTCATCGACGACGGCGCGCGCGGCGGTCGCGAGCCTCGAGAGGCCGTGGAGGTTGTCCGCTTTCAGAAAACCGGCTCCCCTGAATTCAAGCGGCATTCCACGACGCGGCGGCAACAAATCACTGGGATCGTCATTCCCGCGGATTCACGGCAACCGGCCGATCACGATGAATCTTCGTGCACCGGCGAGAGATCTCGCGGCGCGTTTTCGCGCGCGATCGTTAGGACGCCGCTTACACAAGAGGCCGCCGCGCTCTCTCGCCGGGTTGCATAATACCGACGGCTATTTATGTAGATCGGCGTATAGGCGCGTTATATAAATAGCACGCGGCGCGTACTCGCAGCTTTTCTTTTCGTCCGCCGTTAGAACCGCGGCCGATTGTGTCTGGCTCGCTTGGCCGGCTGCATCTCGTTCCTCGCCGCCTCTCGCCGCCCCCCGACGCCCCCCGACGTTCCCCGACGCCGACTGCCCGGTCGGCGTGCCGATGCCTCGCGAGGATCGTAGAGAATTCGTTTGATAGCTTTATTACCGGTATTCCTGTCGTTTTGATTGCTCGTTGCGACGTAGACGATTGCTCCCGGAGACCACGGCGATTTACGAACCGGTGGATCGCGAAGATCGATGGATCGCGAGTTTTGCTTTCGTTTCTCCGAAATTTTACGCGCGTTCCGCGATTCGCCGCGCGTGTAGTGGTCCAGTATCTCGCATGAGACGCTCCTCCTAGTCGCCTCCGTCTAGATTCTGCTCCAACACTCTCGGCGCTGCCCGAGTTATCGCGAAGCGACTGGTCGCTAATCGAATTCCAGGTTTGGTACTTTGAATGCCATAAATCGGCGACTAGGACATAGCCAAGGTGCCATATTTATTCCGATTTCTTGGCTAATCGAATTCCGAGTTTAGTACTTTGGATAGCATAAATTGGTGACTATGACATAGTCAAGGTGCCATATTTATTACGATTTCCTCGCTTGATCGACGAATTTTCTCTTGATAGATCGGAAGGGATGCTTGTACGTAAATGGGGACGCGAACCTCGGTGGAAATCACGCGGATGAATGGGACGCCGGGAGCCAAGACAGCCGCGAAATCGCGGTTCCCTGGCCGATCGCGTGCTCGTCCGATTTTTGCGGTTTCACGCGTCACGCTCGAGCTACGGGCCCCGTGGGCATCCGGCGAGAGGTCGTAGTCAATTAGCGGAGGCAGATCCGCGAGATGCAAGGCCGAGCGAGCAGTCTGTCCAGGAGCGTGCGTCCTGGACGCAAAGCACGCCGCGGCAGATCATTAATCTTGCCGGTTGGTAGCGATCCTCGCACGCAACCCTCCTTGCCCTCCTGGAAAACGAGCGGCCCTCTCGGATTAACGGAGTCCCGCTGGAAAAAGTCGCCCCAAGGACAGACAGAAACGCGTTTTCCACGAGTGACGCGGAATCCTGCGAGTCTTCGAGGTGTCACAGGCAATCTCCGTGCCCGGTTAGACCGACGTTCGGGTGCTTTGACAGAGTACTTTGATCGGGAATTCCATGGAAAATAGTAATCGCGTAAACGAAGGATCGACGCTGCTTTTCGTTTTACGACACCACGATGGATGGCGTATCCTTCGTGACAATTGCCTCGAGATCTCCGAGGATTGATCCCGGATTGTTTGAGTTACAAATTAGACCCGGGTTTTAAAATTCTCAGCCATAAACGAGCCGAAAGCACCAGGCAATTAACTCGAGGATATTCCCCAGACCTTCCTCGATGTTCATTGTTATACAATTTGCTCTTTCGTAGGTAACTAAAAGCAGGACTCGATGGGTCTCGTGGATCGTTTATTCAACCACGATGAGGACCGTTTTACGGCCCGGGCCGAAAAAGAGCCGTACCTCCATTAGCCGATCGGAATTATTGGCAATCGTGGCACGAATTGGCGAAACTTCGTCGCCCGCTTCGTGGCCATGATATTTTATCGACGATCGTCGAGCTATAGGAGGCGTTTGATAAATCGTCGCTACCTTTCCAAGTTGCCCGATCTGATTCCTCCCAATGACCCAGATTAGCTTACCCAACAAGTTGAGCGCGCTGGTTGACTTGAAACTGCGAATGAAAATATCAACGAAAATTAAAAAATAGAAAATTTTCACGAATCTTGGAAAAATTCGGAAACCACGCGACGTCCTTCTTTCCGGAAGGAACGACGCGGAGGAACGCCGCGTCGAGGGTCAGAGATTAACGAAGAATTCCGTTGATTCGGCGGTTGACAGGTCCAAGTAAGTGACTAAGAGCGGCAAATACCCTCTCCGCAACGATCATCCCGAGAAGTGGTTCTATTTTGAAAACGCGATCGTTAACTTAAGTCCCGCTGCGGCAGCTAAGGCGGCGGGGTCAAGGGGACTCGCTGATCCCGGAAAGTGGCGGCCCAAGGGGCCCCGTTTCCGGCTCGAATAAAACCGTCTACGGGTCGAACGAGTCGAGGACGGAATTAGAAACGGCGTTATAAACACGCGCGCGTAAATTTAGAGAGACGCCTAAGCCCCGCATATCGACTGCCAGCTGCTTGTTTACGAGGTCTAGGACGGGGATGCTTTTACGCGCGAGCCTCGGGATACCCCGTGTGTCGCGGCCGTCTCGCGCCGTTTTTGGAAGCTGACGAGTTCCGGCACGTGCCATCCTAGATAGAAGCGAGGAGCCGAAGGTTCCCGTCGTTCTCTCATCCTTGGCGCTAATTTTGGGCTCCGAACCATTGATCTCGCGCGTTCGAGTTCGACATCCGGGATGAGAGGCTGGTCCTATGGGTTTATCCACGAGTTTATTATTTATTTATTTATTTATTGAAACTTACGGGAAGAGCCCTTTTTGACAAAGCGATATAAAATATGCACACGCCAATTAGGAAAAGCTATACAGCAGACAATAAAAGGTACAACATTATACACCAAGTTACATAGAAAAAATAAAATTAAGTAAAACAGAATAACGTAATAATAAATGTTGAGACTGAACAGGAACAATCGGCTACATCTATTGTCACCTAAGGGAATTAAATATATCCTGAAAGGAGTGGGGGTTCGTTAGGCGTAGGGAACCGTGTGTCTCCTGAACCCTCACTTGTTCTCAAGTCGTCGTCGTTTTTGTATCACATTTGAACTATACGTTTGTAAAAATAAAAATTGTGTTCGTCCAATTTCAAGAGTGCTTATATTTCGCCACGTACCAACAGTAAATAATGCCATGAAATCAGGGCCGGCGTGACTTTTCGCGGGGCCAAGTTCAAAAATTTTACGGAGCCAGAATATGGTATCGGTAAATGGTTTGGTATCATTTTCTAAAAAGTTAATCAAAATCGGTGTTTTCTAATTGGGTGATTTCCTTAACACCTAATATCTTCCGCACCCGCGTTGCAGTCGTGTCAATCTTTGATGTCAACGTTTAATTTCAACGTTTAGAACACGCTGCAACGAAATATTTCAATGCAAAGATGGGAGAGGAAATCTTGCACTCGTGTCAGTGTACAGCAAACTGTACTATATCCAATTAATCCATAATCGATTAATAGATTCAATATTCAATTTGCTATGCAGGGGGTCTTGCAAAATGTCCGATGAGTTTTCGTAGACCTCGAGGCCGATTTTCGGTGAACGCGTTGATGCTGCCATGTTGTTATGTGGCCCCTAACAGTTTGAGCAATTCGGTCATAAAATTGATAATATTATTAGAAAAAACGTTAACTTTTGTAAAGAACCAAGTTGCCCAGTTGCAGATTCTGGCTATGCAATCAGGTGATGAATGACTAATTTCTAGTATGTCTTGTCACCCGTGGTTCCGATGGAAAACGCGTTGTTTTCGACTCGCTCCTCGGGACTTTTTCCTGCTTCGCAGCTGTTGATTTCGTCAATGGTATTTGGGACATTCCAGGACCGAGGTGAAGAAATAACCGATGAATTACGACGAAATTCGTGGTTTCGAATGGGAACGAGCGACGAGGAAATTCCTTCGTCGAATTACTCGGACCACGGGCATCGACAATCCGCTCGAAACTGCGTCGCGATTTTTCCTCCCACGATATCTCGCGATTGTTGTCGTTTACGTTCTCGAGTAGTTGTTTGACAATACCGATACGCGACGCGCGACGTCAACGATAACGTCGCGATAAGATATAATTGATGTTTATCTACGCAGTTGTAATTATTATGCAAGAGTTTAATCGCGACAGTGATTTCCCGACGCGGCCACCGATCGGGATGAGACTTATCGCGAAATATTCCACGCGAGGAGGATTTTCCATTTCTCTGACCTTTTTCCCTTTTATCTAGCGCAAGTGTTCCGCGCGCTGCCTCGGCTGCGTAAACATTCGTAGATACCAGTCGCGGAAAGCGTGCAGGCCGAGTGACGTAATTGGAAAGTTAATCGTGGCATTGTTTAAGCGTTTCATCCGCGGACTGAGCGTCGAGTCCTCGACTTTGCGGCCATCTTTGTTTCTCTCGAGCTATCCGTGGAACGACGATTACTTCGTATCGAGGAAAAAGCAGAGACCCCGGAGGAACTCGAACTACCCCTGAGCTCTGCCTCCTTCTAGGCTATGCTACCCTAGGAGAGGGTGGCCGGGACCATTGGCGAACGCTCGGTTCTCCGGTTGGTCCGCGCGGAAACGATCGAAGGATGCGCAGGAAGCGAGGCGTGGGTCACGTTAGCCTGGCGTTATTAAAATTTGCAAAGAAGCGAGCGCGTCGCTTAATCCCATTGTATGCGGCACAGCGCGCCGGCTGTTTATCTATCTGGGTTGTTCCACGGCGCGCTATTTTCGTCCCCCTTTTTCTCCGCCGCTCTTCTCCCCTATTTTTTTCATGAATGATCCGCGAGCTTGCAGAATGGCTGGAAACTAGGACGGGGAAACTGTGTCATGCACCGCGCGCGCTCCGACACTCCGCTTCGATAGAGCAGCTCGCGAGCCGCGATGGAATAGTAAATTCCGCCTGGCGTCTCGAGCCTCCTCGTTCCACGCGAGGTCCCTCGATTTATCCGCCAATATTAATACCCTCGCCCATTCGCGGTTGCCTGTAAACGAAATTCGTTATTAATTCTTCGATCAAACTCGCTGCTCCTCCATACCCGCGAGACCTCTGCCAGGAATTTTCCGGTTTCATTCCGCCGAAATATCCCGGTGAATCGTCGTCGAACGAGGCTGTAAATGGGCCACTTTAAATACCGTTCCTCCTTTTTCCCTCTTTTTCCTTTCCAACGACTTACGACGCGGAACGAAGCTACGAAAGGATTTGCCCGATCCTATCGACCGAAGGGTGCAACCGAACGAAGCACTCCAAGTACGACTCTCGCGAGATAAAGGACCATCCGGCTGCACTTCTCGCCGAAGAATGTTCTTTTTAGACTTTGCCGGAACTTCGTGCTAAACAGAGCCCCTCCCCCTCTTCCTGCGACCTCCTTAAGGTAAAGGGTGGCTTTCGAGAGAGCGGTAGCCGCCGAGAGTAAAATGCATCGGCGAAGTTCGACCTCTTCGAGCGAAAGTCTTCGTTAAGCTTTCAGAGTGCAGCTTGCGAGACACCGGCGCGAGCTTTCGGCCGGCGATCTTTTTAAACCGAAACCCGGCCTTATGCAAAGCGCTCGAACCGCGTTCTTCCCGACTTTCAGCCGTGACCCCTGCCGGGACCTTTTCAGACGTAACGAGGCTTCGTTAACCGGAAACTAAAAGAGGAACAATCTTTTCAACCTTTGACCGGGACCAGCCCCCCTCAACGTCGACCCATAAAATCCGCCCCTGATGACAACACGCGTCACTTGTCCAAGGATTCCTCGCGTCTATTAAACGTCCCCGAAAGATCTGTTAAACTTCGCCGAAATTTTTGTCACCCCCTCCTCGAGGTGAAGGGGTGGCGACGAGAGTTTAATAAAGGGGGTTGATAAATCCGTCGTTATCGAGCGAAATGGACGGTCTCGGAGACCCGGTTTAGGATCCTCCACGCTGTAAATACAGCCAGTTCGAAGAGACGAGATTGTTTAATGCTTTCCAGCCGGATCGTAAATAATAATGAAATCTCCTATGAGCTCGATCCCTTTGAACCTCTTATTTACGGCGCCCTTCGACCACGCTTTTTCTAAGGATTCCACGGATTCGCCCGTGTCCCTCGTGGCGCAAAAGACTCGCAGGAAGACGCGGGTCCCTGGCGTCCATGTTTGCAGCGGGAACGGGAAAAATAGAAGACGGGAATGATATACGGATAATATACGATAAAGATGTACCAGATAGAACATATAGTTGCCCTTTCACTATATTATACATACACGTGATTTTGGTTACAGGTTGACCTTTTGGTGAGTGTTGGTTTTATATGTGTGAATGCGAGTGAGGTTGGATAAATGAAACTCATTTGCAATGATATAAATATAATACAGGGTGTTCCCAAAAAATGTATGCACATTTTGGGTGATTATAAAAACAGAGAAAGAAGAAAGAAAATTAGAAAGAATAAGATATTAAAGTGTGTATACGTTTTCGTGGGACACCCTGTATGTGCGAGTGTAGTGTAGTTTGAATGATGTTTGAAAAAATATTTAGAAGAATGTGCCAGAATAAAACAGATATATGAGAGGGAGAGAGAGAATTTTCTGGAAAGTGTCAATCAATTTTTTTGTTTAAAATAGGTTATTGCTAGTTGATTTCATTATTTAAATATTTTTATTTAAATACACTAATGTGTTAACTGTTAACACTAGATTGCCGGATGTTGGATATACCTATTTTACCTGAAACGAGTCAATTTGACTTAAACATCAAAATTGAAGTTTTTTAAAAAAAATAAAATTTTATTTTAAGGAAACTTTATTCGAAACAATTTTTACATGTATATTCTGTTTTTAAAATACATTTTTCGCAGATTTTTGCTTACTAAAAACAAATTTCTTTTTCATTTCTACGTAAACAACTTAATTTTTATTAAAAATATAAATGTATGTACCAAAACCAAAAGAAAAAACAGAAATATTATTTTAATTTAACGCAACTTTAATTTAATAAATTTCTTTGTCGTCACTGCTCATGTAGAAGTACAGTGTTATACAAAAGTATTTGCAATTTTCTTATCGCGTTAGAGCGAAACCGTGTTGTAGGAGGGTTCACGCAATTTATGACTCGTGTTATAGGAGGATTCCCGCAGTTTATGAATCGTGTTATAGGTTACCGTGTTGTAGGAGGGCTACCTGTATGTTCTTTAATCTTCCTCTTTCCTTAGTCTTTCCTTAGTCCCCCTCTTGCTTTAGTCTCCCTTAATTACCCCTGTATGTAATTAATTGCATAATTCCATACTTTGTCGCCAATTGATATTGTCAATTTTTTGACGTGTCTTTTTACGCGATTTTCCCATGGCACGCTTTCACCGTGCAAAAGGAATCCCAGGTGTATCTAATAAGCGATATCCCTTTGTTGCGCGACGGTGATTCGATACGTAGTTAGAATTTCTTAGAAATCATTGAGCAAATATTTCTCGTCTTTACCTATGATTTTCTACACACGCAACTTTCTTCCTCTTAACCTGCTCATTTTATTCCGACGATAGATACGCGGCATAACGTATAATTGACGTTTCCGGTGAATAGCTACGCGTGTAACAACACAGGGAAATTTCAAAATTATGCAGATTTTCGCATACAGGATCACGTTTCTCAGCTCCGTTTTGGACAACGTTGCGCGTAATTCACGTTCGAATAATCGTATAACCTGATTATACCAGGTTACGTTTGATTTAGATCTCGCATAAATTATCCGCATAATTCCGCGAAAAATCGTAGATTGACCAACGTAACGAAACACCGTCAACCGTTTGCGCTCGACAATTCTTTGGTTAAAGAAGGGTAGGAGTTGAAAAATTTTCTGCTACAACACTGATGACATTTTTTGAACAGTAAATAAGAAATCGTATAATAAACGTAGAATTATTTAATTTCGATATTTCACACAATGTTACATTATTTTAAATTTGATATATTAATTAATATCGAGCTTCGAAATTTTATTAAATGGCGACTGAAGGGTGCCTCTCGAGTGCAAAGGGTTAATATACCTTATTCTATACCTTCTATACCTTTTCTTCTTTTTCTTTTTTTTTTACGTGGGGAAAATCTTCGAAAGATTCCCAACCCCCTAGTAGAGGAGAAGGTGGGGTATGTGGAATTCTTACCCACTAAAACCCCCAGGATGGCCACCCTAACCGCGATAGTGGAGCGCCCTGGGCTTCGCGATACCTTCTGTACCTACTATCAAATTGTATCAACTTTAATTACACGGTCGGATAAGAAAGTGTACGTCTCCTGAGCTGTAATAATCCAATAATCGTTAGAGCGATATTTTACGCACGGAATGTATCAAAAATCGGAAACTGAAAAACTGGCCTGCCAGCTTCGCTGTTCTCTGTTAATTAGACAATGGATGTTGCGTTTGGTTCGATAAAAAATAAAAAAAGAAATAAAAAAGGATAAAAGAGACGCGTGGAACGAACGAGGAGATAAAGCTGCGATTTTTCGACGGAAACTTCCGGTCAAATTTACTTTCGGATTTCGAATCACTCGTGCAAATCCGTGGACGCATACGTTACAACCCCGAAAGCCACGGATCTCGGGCGCTAAAGAGAATCGTGTCCCGAAACGGAATTTATGCGGCGTATTTTGCCACGCGATTCGGATCGAACCTCGCGTTTGTAACAACGGTTTACCGAGAGAATCGAAGACCTGTTCCCTCGATAGTGGCTAATAATCTTTTATCGTCCGCGGCTCGGCCACGCTGGCCGCTTTTATCGCGCATTGTAAAAAAAGCTGTAAACACCGCGAATGCTGCTCTCCTTTTATTGCTTACATCGGTTTCGTCGGATTTACTTTTCGTTATTCCTCGTCACTTTTCATTTCCTTCCCTCCGTTTCCGCCATCATGCTCACTCTGCTACGATATCCGCTGCCGATCTTCCGCGTCGTCCTTCTGTCTTCGTCGAAGATAATTTGGAAAATTAGCGAAATTTTAAATATTTCCTTACTTTAATTATTACTCTAGAATTTGTCAAAATGGCGGTCTCTTCGACACGTGGTCTCTTGGGTGGCCCGAAGTAAAATTTTACGGTGTCACGTGAAAAATTATAAGAAATGGGGGACGAAGCATAAACGTAGAAATACAATGCCTATATTTCTCGTGAATACAAATTTTTGGCAGAACAAAGGAAATGGGGGAAAATTTTATAGAGGTTACCGAGGTCCAAAAGGGAAACGTGAATAGGGTAGGTTGCGAAGGCCTAAGTTAGTATCGTTATGGAGTAACCGTGCAATGGTGTACGAAACGGTAACGAAAGGCATGGAATATTCAAAGGGTTACGGAGGATGGTCGATTGGCGATGACTAAATTGTCTTACGCGAGATCGATTCTCGATCGTTGGGCACGATATCGAGTGAGAAACGGGCTGATCAATTACACTCGCTTTCTATTCCCGGCCGTGGACGGAAAAATATTAATGAAGCTCACCGGGGTCCTATTCATACAGTTCATTAAAAGCAATCAGCCGAACGTATCGCTGTAATTAAAATGATTATCGGCGAACGATTAAATCGCGAGGAGAAGCGAATCGATGGTTCGTCCTTTTGTGGCCGCAAATTAAGTTTCGATTTGCTTAATTGGCCAATAGCCAGTTATTACGAAGACGCCACTGCGTAGTTACGGGAACCGTGGAAGGACCGGCAACGATCGTTCCGCGAATAAACGCGATTCGATATTCGCGAGTGGCCATTCGTGCATTATTTTCAGAATCGCGCGTCCTCGTTCTATGGCGCCGCCTCGGTTCGCCTAATTCTGGAAATTCTAAGGTCAAACGTTCACGCCCGCTCGATATTTATCCCTTAATATACCTGTCAGTGAAACTAATTACGCCGTCCGCGAACCTTGCTAGCCCGGGCCAATAAGTCGAAAATTTTTGGCCGCGCCGGCCGTGCAACCTCGGCCAACAAATCTATCAAAGTCAAGTTCTTTCGCGGCATCCGATTCTTTCCAGGCATCTGCTCGTAATGCGGTTACCGCATGCGAATCTTCCTCGTTTTCTACGTCGATCTAGATCCCTTAGTTGCGCACCCCCCTTGTTTATCGCTATTACCCAACCGTGTCAGCCAAATCGAAAGACTGTCCTTCGTTCGCTGGAGTTGAGCACCACTGTAATGGTAAACAAACGCTATTGGACGAACACTGTGGTACTTCGCGAATTTTCGCCATTTTGTCCGTTTCGCAAAGAATTTTCTCTGCTACCCTTGGTTCACGGATTCCTTCCCTTATTTTTTAGCACTTTGACTGTCACGCCGTTTTCTACGTTGATCGAGATCCCTTCATTGTGCATCCTCCTTGTTTATCGCGTCGCTATTACTTAACCATGTCAGCCAAATCGAAAGACACGCGTCTATCCTTTTTTCACTGAAATTGAACACCACTGTAATAGTAAACAAACTCTATTGGACGGTCATCGTGGTCCTTCGCGAATTTCCGCCATTTTGTCCTCCGTTTCGCAAAGAATTTTCTCAGCTACCCTTGGTTCACGGATTCCTTCCCTTATTCTTTAATACCGATTGCCACGTCGAAATCGCGTGTTTCGCTCAGGACGCCATCTTGGTGATCCCGTGGCGTCACAGGAGAAACCGTGACCCGTCATGTATGACCAACGTGGTAATCAAAGTGTTAAGAATTAAGGGAAAGGATCCGTGAACCAAGGATAGTTGGGAAATTCTTTGCGAAACGAAGGACAAAATGGTGGAAATTGCCTTACCATTTAAGTTCCGATGGTGCGTGCCATAGTCAATACAGCAACGTCGAACACGTCGAGGACACGACGAACTACTTCGTTCGAACGTGGTAGAGAATAACACGCAAGAGAGACACAAAGGCATCGACGAAAATGAACCACGAACTTGACCCGTGATGTTTACGTTGGGCCATCTTGCCCGCGATACTCTTGTTTGGTCCAATTTCCTTACCACGAGTGTCACACGATATTGTAGTCCAAGGTGTTATATCCCCTAAATTTTTATGACGTTTGTATCCTATCGTTATTTCCGAATATTTTATACAAATATCAGTTTCTCCAAGGTTGAGAAACGCTGATCGAAGAATCTCTATTGTACCAGCTCGTACACAAATCTTGGGAAACGCGAAACGGAATACGCCTTAAAACAAATTGTGCGATTGCTGGCACGTCGTGAATTTTTGACTAATCCCCAGTCCCATTTATCTCCGGTTTGAAACAGAATTTCGCAACCATTCTTGATTCATGGCCTGCATTTTGTATTTCCCTTTATATCCGCCGAAAGTTCGAACTCGTACAAAACACGGCCAGACGTTGGTATTTATTTCTCTGGATCAATTTGTAAACACTTAGGGCAAGCGTTTGGACACGGTGCCAAATTTCGGTGTCGGACGAAACGGAGCCCGGTTGCGAAATCCGAATTCAAAGCCTGGTCTTAGCGGCGCGTAAACAAACGCGTTACAATTAGAAATCGAGGAACGAAGTACGCGACGAAGCACGTGGCGTGGTGGCATTCGAGCGCGCTTTCCCCGCGAGGAACGTTTACGGGGCCCACACGGGGCCCGCCGACGTCTCGAGGGGGTCGCGCGCGGCTCGAGATCGAGAAACGATTGACAAAAAGAGGGCGGCGAGCGTGCGAACCGACGCGACCCAGCGAAAGTGAATTCCGTGGTGTTCGACTTTCAAAATAGCAGGATGCCGTGGGTTTCACGCGCGGCCCATTGTCGAAAACGAATCGTTCGTCGGGCCCATTAAAAGCGACGTCGGCTTCCTTTTCTTTCGCCGCTCTCTTGTCTCTGGAGAGGAACCTCTGCGGAGGTATTAGAAAGGCTATTAAGCTACCGCTAATAGTATACACGGTATCGACCTTTCCTGTCGAGATCCGTATCTGCCGCAGGAACCACTCGTTACTCTTGAAAATCTAACGGTATCCGGTTCGTTAGCGCTGGCCCACGATCGTATGAAGACATTACAAAAGAACAAACGACGAAGGAGAGCCGCTTCGATTAATGGCACCGATTCGATTGATGTCTACCTGCTCGTCGGCCCCGTGGACGTGCACGCCGACATTTGTCGAACGGTCCCCGCGGTGAATCCTCCGGGGATCTCCTGGCCGCGATCGGCACGTCGATACGCGCGGCGAATGATATTTTTGACGGGCCTCGAGTGGAGCCGGTAAAATAGCTACTCTGGCTCTGACAGCTCGTTGCGTATTATCTCGCCGCGTTTGCCGCGAACCCGACGACTCGCCTCGAGTGTTCCCTTCCTCTGCATCGTCGATACGCTCGGTTCTCCGAAACTGTAACCATACTTGGTTACGGTTACGCAAGGTACAGCCTATCCAGCCACTCTGGAAGGTGTACGCGGCCGATAGATAGACGTTTGACGGCCATTCCACGTTTCCACTCGAATCCGCCTCCTATCCTCTTCCGTCCGCGCCGATCCTCCTCGAGCCCGCGCGATTCCGGAGCGGATGAAAAATAAAACGAGCGCGAACTTGTCCGGGTTTGGCCTAGTTTGGAGGAACGACAAACCAGGCCGTCCAAGTGGCCGCGCATCCGATCGGGGAAACCGAATGTTTCCGATCCACGGAGTCAATTACAGGCCAATGATGTCATAGTCATTATTAGTGGTGCAATTCCACGGAATGTCGGTCACTAAGTTATGAAACTGCAAGAATCTATTCGCTGCCACGCGGTGGCCTGTATGTGGTACACTTTCTCCCGGGCAAGATAAATATCTTGCGTGTGTCTGTGAGACGCCGGTGTTCTCTTTAAAACGCGCGACTATTTGCCAACGCTCGATCAGCTCGAACTCGAAACTCGAGCAGAGCCGCCAGAGTGAAGGAGAGAGAAAGATAGAGAGAGGGTTCGGCTCTCTATAACCAGTCCACGAGGATTTCCACGGAAATCGACCATCCTGTTCTCTCCCTCTCCCCTCCCGATCGTTTATCCAAATATCTCTCACGCCCTATTTTCTCCCCCGGTTTTCCTGTTTTTCCTTCACCCCCTTTTTCTTTTTTTTTTTTTTTTTTTTTTTTTTATTTTTTTTTATTGTCTTCTTGGTTTCAGGGATGATTTCAGGCGAAGATTAGCCTCTTCGCGATAAAATATATGGGAATTCCGATCGATACTCGCGCGTTATTCGTTCCCGGAACATTCGACCCCCTTCGATAAAGAGCACGCCGCTCGATGATACGCGTTTCGAGAGGTACCACGATCCTCCGTGCTGACTGTCCTTCTCTCACACACCTGGTCCTTCCATCTTCTCTCTCGCTCTGAATTCTTGCTCGCGATAATCGCTGGTAATCGAACAGCCGAATTCGACCGCGATCTTCGACGAATCCGTGCTTGCGCGACGCCTACAGCGATAACGCCGACTCGACGTCGAGTGGGCCTTGGAGAAGCATTCCGCGGACAACCATAAACGGGAGAAGAAAATAACGCGTTATTGGCAAACATACTTGGCATTCGTCCGAGTCTAACCAAACATCGGCCCGATAAAAAGCAGCCGCATTTCGATCAATTATACGTCCTTCTGTTTCGCGCGTCTATAAATCTTCCAGTTTCTCCGGCACTGGAGCTCTCTTCAGATCCCAAGCAGGGATTCGGGAAGAAACAGCGACGAAATTCTCACGTGACACGATTAATGTTGTAGACGAAGTAATAAGATGTACCTTATTGACACGCGTGTGCAGGATCGCCAGTTGAAATACTTGCGAGTAAATGGATAAACTGATAAGATTTATTTAACGCAATAACAGCACATTTATGTAAAAAAATTAGCTCACCACGATATTAGTCGAAAATGTCAGTAAAATTGAATTTTTAATCCTATTGAAATAAAATGGCTGTAGCAATTCAGAAATTATAACTAAATCTCGTAAAATAAATTCGCTTCTAACTGCGATATAATCTCTCGAGGACTCTCTCACACACAACGTTTATATGTAATGACTGTCATTCATCTGCTGATTGTTTTTTCGAGACTCTCTGTCATACTCGTCACTCACATATCCTTCCACACAAACATTCCTCACATTTATATCACACATTCTTTGACTACCACTACCACAATACTGACTTAAACTGTATTTGGATAATTAGTCATAAAAGACTTTAATAAAATAGTTAGGTGTGACTACTGTGACTTTTTTAGTCTGTAGATCTAAACTATAGTAGAGAATGTTAAAAGTACACGAAGAGTTCTGAGCAAGCACTGATTTATTAACCCTTTGCATTCGACGATTTTTTGCCTAGAGAAGAATGCAAATTCAAAGATTTTCTATTAAAAAACTAGCGATGCCTTTTTGAGCAGTGAATAAGGAGTTGTATAATAATAGAATTGTAGAATTATTTGATTTCGATACCTCGCACACTGTTACATTTCATAAAATTTGGTATATTAATTAATATCGATCTTCTAAATTTTATGAAATGGTGACTGAGGGTCACCTCTCGAGTGCAAAGGGTTAATACATTTGATTATCTCATCTCTAAGGAAACAACGAATTGATTAGGCTGGGCTTGGGTCTCGATGTCAGCTGCCGTTACAAAATCATGGCGGCTGCTCTGGATCGTGGCAGCCACAGTCAGGGCAATCGGCGCGACTGGGGATCCATCGTTTTGGCAGCCATCTTGCTGCGAAATTAATGATCCGTGGACCGAGAGAGTTACAGCTGAGACCGCGGAGGATTCGATGGGACGATAGAGGAGCCATTAAAATCGTCGTATTCTCGATTCTCGCCTCGAGATCGAAGGATCCTCCGCGAAGGAACACGCTGGCTAACTCGATTAATCGAGCCGGTCGGCGAGGACGAAAACATCCGGGTTCAAATTCCAATTCCGTTCTCGTTCCATCTCGCTATCGACTACTTTCTAGCCGCCAAATATCCCCTTCTCTCTAACGAAACCGAGTCTATTCGCGATAAACGTTGCCGATCGCGACGAAGGACGAAAACCAGGGGGGGAAAAAGCGGCGAAAAGTCACGGTCCCCCGGTTTCCCTGCAATATGGCGCGCGTTCACCGGCGTCGACTACGAAGTTTCCGCGGGGAACCATCGCCGCGACGACGCCGCGTTTGCGGAAATCCGCGGAGCCTTGCCGAGCCGTTGCCGCGAGTCCCGCAAGGCCGTTTTAACGCTGGAATTCGGGCCAGTCGTTTCTCTAGAAAGGAGCACGCCGTTCGCTCGCTCTCGCGCGCGCTTCAAATAATAAAAACCGCGCGTCCCCCTCCCGCCGCCCGCCGTGTTTGTTTTTCGCGCGAATTTCGAGCGCGCGCGCTATTCCAGGGAAAGAAGTTCGAAAGCGACCGGCTCGATTCGCCAACCCGATCGCGATTTTCCTCGCGGACGTCATCGGCGGCGCGAAAAGCAAAGGAGCCGATCGAGGCGAGCCTCGATCCGGGTAATTGTACGTGTAAATTGTTTCTCAACGGCGTTTTTGCGGGCCCAAGAAAGATCGAGCCGCGAATTACGATTGTTAAGTAATCCTGGCATTTCATTTGCCTCTGCTCCTACTCGCGATTGGTAATCTTTCTGCTAACGATCGAGAGTCGTTTCTCGTCACTGGAAACACCTTTCGGAATCTCAGTTTCTTGTTATTTCCCAATAATTGGATTGCAAAGAAACTCTGTGGATAATTTTCAGCGATTAATCCGGAATAGACACCGTTCTGACGGAGAACAAGGATAGGTAAAATAGGTTCGGAGACGCAATACTGACGTATCCAAAAAACAGGAAGTTACAGTCCAGGTTTTAATAGAATTACCCAATGGCGACCTAGCTTTTCACACAACGCTGTTTGACAAGGTAGCCAAACCCTGGAGAAACCCTGGTCTGGGAATAGAAGAGAAACGTAGACAAAAATTAATGGAACACTCAGCCAAGAAAAAGGAGACATGTCATACGTCAGTCCGCAAAGTGTCAAGACTAGCACACCAACTAGTATCTTCGCACTCGAGTCGATTATTTCTCGATAACGTAAACGAGGATAACACATAACGGTGACAGATTGTTGACCGATTCCAGACCCCTCGCCTAGACAAACTAGTATCTTCGCACTCGAGTCGATTATTTCTCGATAATGTAAACGAGGATAACACATAACGGTGACAGATTGTTGACCGATTCCAGACCCCTCGCCTAGACACCGTACTCTAGCCTCCGCTTAATTTAGGACCCCGCTCTATCGTGGGAGCTGGCACACTCGCAGCCAGTCTAGCCGAGTACGCGTAAATACGCCCATGAATTATATTAATTTCCAAGGCGGGCTAGCTCGCTGTCGTTGCACGTTCGTACGTGCGCGCAAAGGCCATTGTGCCACTCCAAGATTCCAACGTGAATCACACACCGTGCCCCCGGTGCTGGACTTGTCCGAAGCAAAAGCGCGGCGTGACGCAGTCGCTCGCCTAATCGAGATCAGGCTGACTCACGGACAGGCCAGCCTTTCCGACCACCTAATGAAGCGGGTTTAGGCCGCGCGCGTACGTATACACGCCGGGTCAGAGGATCCTTGCTTGTCAGACTCGCGGACAGGAGCGCCGTAAAAGGTTACGGCCTACCTGTCAAAAATTGTTCGTACCTTCTTAACGATCTTCCTGCCCGTCGTACGTCGATCGTGCCGAATCGAGCCGAGCCGAGCCGATCGGATCCCGCCGACGCGAGGAGATATCGGGGAGCGCAGTGACGTTGCGAAGAGCAGCTCGATGTCGTTGCACGACGCGGACGTTCCGTGGGAAGCGATCGGAAACGGGTCAATGCGATCGCGTTCGAAGGTCCTCCATGACGTCTCTTCTCCCCCTGCTGTGTCCTCTGGACGCGTGAATCGCGATAGCAGGAGGATCGCATCGGTCCGATACTCCGATAGGTACACCGATAGGCAAAATATTGGAAGGGAAAATTTTCGCGCGCGAATCCTCCGCGCGGCTGGAAGGATCGACGACGCGGTCGCTGGAGAGAGGCGAGATAGGCCGGCAATTGGCGCGAGAATCGCTGGCACGCGCGTTAAGCAATCGGCTCCGATTTCTAATTCGACCCGTTCTAGGCTGCTCTCGATTAGCCTGATTAACGCGCTCGCGTCCGCTTGGCCGCGAAGGTTTCCCTGATCGAGGGACGATCGATGAGTCAGAGGTGGCGGCGATTTAACGAAGCGCGGGGTTGAGATCGCGCGCGCTTATTTCGGGTCAGCAAATCCTTGCGCGGCGATCCGGTCGCGGCTGTACGCCGGCCCGATGCCCATAAAAGGACACGAAACTGCCGAAACCCGTGTGACTCCTCGGACAACAACGGCTGAAATATTCTTATGACGAGCTGAAACCGCTTCTTATGGCGGTAATACCGGGAACAGCTTGTCTCTTGTCACCGATCACGATTGCGAGAATACGTCCACCACGGCGTGTCGCGCCGCGCGTTTTCGTCCGATTTCCGACTTCGATCGAGCGAGTCGAACCCGCTCGCTCGCTGCTCGCGTCGGCATACTTTTTGTATTCATCCGCGCCGATCGTGCTCGTTGCACGGTGTCCGAGACGTGACCGCGATCGTCGCGCCGTTTCACCCGATTTTCTGCCTATCCGCGGAGGAAAAAGAGAAAAGGGAAGAAAATTCGCTCTCGATTCGCGAGATCGATCGCGAGCGTAAACGAGAACCGGAAGAGGGCAGAATGGGCCGCTGCGCGGCGAAATTGCAGACGCGCTCTGACGCGGCCAATTTTCGTAAGGATCCCGGAAACGGCGGTCGATTCCCGCGAATCGGCGTTCAGCCATTAGCGCATCCTGCCGCCGAATCGCTCGATCGTTTCGATCCACGACCAGCCATCGACCCCTCTATTATGCAAGGATTATGCATTGTGTACGTTCTTGCGCCGAACGTGCACGCGAACGCTCGTATGATTCAGGCGAATAACGTTCTGGAGGGGAATACAGTTAGCGAGGATCCACGAGCGTTAATCTCTACAGGTGCCAACGCGGTACCTGTCAATTAGGACGCTGCTCGCTTCTCCGGCAAAAATTGATCGTTCCTCACCGTTTTTCGAAAAAAGGTTGCCGCGCTTTTATTTTTACCCGCACCATTATTTATGTTAACAAACGGTTTATATTTTTGGTTGTTGTGGTAAGCTTGTCATCACCGGTGTCAAATAACCGGGGGATGAGAAGATGAAGGTTTAAGAATTTTTATTCTATAGTTGTGTGTTATTTTTCTTAATCGTTAGGTGCATTTTAGAAAGCGCAATGATTTTTATTTTTATCAACGCCATTATTTATGTTAACAAACGGTTTATATTTTTGGTTGTTGTGGCAAGCCTGTCATCACCGGTGTCAAGTAACCGGGGGATGAGAAGATGAAGGTTTAAGAATTTTTATTCCATAGTCGTGTGTTATTTTTCTTAGCTATTCGGTGCATTTTGGAAACCCCAATGATTTTTATTTTTACCAACGCCATTATTTATGTTAACAAACGGTTTATATTTTTAGTTGTTATGGTAAGCTTGTCATCACCGGTGTCAAATAACCGGTGGGTGAGAAGATGAAGGTTCAAGAATTTTTATTCCATAGTGGTGTGTTATTTTTCTTAATCGTTCGGTGCATTTTGGAAAACCCAATGATTTTTATTTTTATCAACGCCATTATTTATGTTAACAAACGGTTTATATTTTTAGTTGTTATGCTAAGCTTGTCATCACCGGTGTCAAATAACCGGTGGATGAGAAGATGAAGGTTCAAGAATTTTTATTCCATAGTCGTGTGTTATTTTTCTTAACTATTCAGTGTATTTTGGAACACCCAATGATTTTTATTGTTACCTACACCATTATTTATGTTAACAAACGGTTTATATTTTTAGTTATTGTGGCAAGTCTGTCATCACCGGTGTCGAATAACCGGTGGATGAAAAGATGAAGGTTTAAGAATTTCGTATTAAGAATTTTTGTTCCATAGTCGTGTGTTATTTTTCTTAATCGTTCGGTGCATTTGGAAAACCGAATGATTTTTATTTTTACCAACACCATTCTACAATTTTATGAATAGATTTAATTAATGAGTACTGTGCTGTATAGATGGCTATATACATTGCTGTAATCTAGATCTATAGCGATATTTGATCCATGCATGGAGTTATAGAATTTTTATAGGTTCTACAATTCTATGGTATGTTAACAAACGGTTTATACTTTTAGTTGTCATGGCAAGCCTATCATCACCGGTGTCAAATAACCGGAGAATGAGAAGATGAAGGTTTAAGAATTTTTATTCTATAGTTGTGTGTTATTTTTCTTAATCGTTCATTGTATTTTGGAAAACCTAATGATTTTTACTTTTAATTCGATCGATAAGCTGCCATTAAGTAACGCTTCAAATTAACACTTTGACTGCTACGCACGTTTTATACAGTATACTGAGGAGGCCAGGATAAAATTTCCATTATTTTTAGGATATAATAATGAATTATTGCAAATTATTAACCGTATTTTCTATTCAAAGTTCTCTATTTATTAAAGTGGTTTAAATTTTCAAGAAAATGGTGGAAATAAAACAAATAGAAATTAAAAAATTAGTATCGTTGGTCACTGATGCCCACCGTGGCAGTCAACGTGTTAAACCAAGAAGAAATCTTCGATTCGACGATTTTTCGTAATTTCTTAAACGATATCGTGGATCATCTCGAAGATTTTCAATTTCGAAGCATTACAGGAATCTGTTAAAGCTAATAGTTTTCTATATTGTCTCTTATCGCACGTTTCTCGGTGCGAGTAATCGTATTAACAGCCTGTGCACACTGGCGAATAATTGCAACGATAACATTGACTTTTCTTATGATAGTCTGGAATTTTACAAGTTACGTTTCGCACCTAAATTCCGCACTTTTTCACGTCCTAATTACGTATACATAATTTGCATCCGTTGAAATTATTGTAGGATGGCGAAAACTTGTTTTGAGGCACCAAAGATTGACAAAACAACGGGAACAAAATTACGCAAACTCAAAATTCGTGAAACTAATTTAGCTTATGCAAAGAACACCAACATAACGAAACGAAAACACGCAAAGACGCACTCTAATTTAACTCTCTTTCCAACACCAAGCAACTCACGTTCATGCTGGTCACGATTGATTTCTAAGGACCCTGTCTTGGTCGTCAAGGATCATGCTTTTATGCCTTTCTTAACCTACGCTTAATAGGAGGTTAATAAAAATGTAATATTTTGCTTAATACGCAAAATAACTTTTCCATTTGAAAAATTTCTCTTCTAGAAAATATCAATTAGTTTATAATTCGTTTTTATTTGCAATGGCCGATTCGCGATTTCTTTGAAAATGATATCTATTGAGATTATGGGTAAAAAGAAATAACTATCGTTATATAATAATTATCTCTATTCTCTTTTAAGGAAGGTATACCTCAAGTATTCTGACTGTCGCGTAGAGAGTCAAAACTGGAATGAAGAAAAAGGGTATGCGATTGCAGCTCGTCCTGGTTCCATAATTCTTACCTAACGCGTGAAATGAACACTTCACGCGTTTCCGGAACCTCTTCGGCGCATAATTTAACCATTTGAGTCCCAAGCAGCGCGATCGCGCTCAACTTTGCCGATGCATGTACGTCACTAAGTACCAACAAGTACCACCTATTGCGACGATTGGGATTTTTCGACATAAAATTAAACAAGCGCTATGGCGCCGTTTGGACTTCTTCGCACTCGATATGTCCCAAGCAGCGCGATCGCGCTCAACTTTGCCGATGCATGTACGTCACTTAGTACCAACAAGCGCTATTGCGACGACTGGGATTTTTCGACATAAAATTAAACAAGCGCTATGGCGCCGTTTGGACTTCTTCGCACTCGATTAAGGCAAGCGTTATCGCGCTGTTCAGGGTTTTTCGACCGTGTTCTTCCGAAAGCCTGAAGCGCTGCTTGGGACTCAAACGGTTAAAGATATATCTATTTCTCCTTAATTTTTCTATATACGTTAAGACGTATCTTATTTTCAACAGTATCCTGCACTATTATTCCAGAATCTTTCTTTAATTTGTATATCTCTCTCGAAATGATCCAACGATTCTTCCTCCCATCGCGAAACGTTAGGAAGGGAAAAAAATGTCGGGAAAGGTGCACCAGAGTGGACAAAATTTTTCCGCTCGATTATGGCGGCAAAAGGAAACGAAGAGGCGTGCACGAATACGTTTGAATGAATAGAATATCGCGTTGCTTGTAATTTCCTGGAACATTACTCGCGAATACCGGTGTGCATCCACGCATGCGCGAGCGCTAACGCGCGTGCAAGTATTTATCTCGTCACGTAGCCGTGTGGTGTAATCGCGAAGACGAGCACGATGAGCGCACGGCCCGTTGCGCAGTTCGTAGACCAAGCCGAACGGAATTCCGCCTCTGGAATTGCGGAACGCTTCGGCTATTCCGTTCCACGGACCACGTATTTCTCCTCTTTCTATTCTTCCCTCCTTTTTTCCTTTTTTCCATCGCCAAGTATAATTTTACACTCGGTGAAAAAGAAGACTCGAATTTTAATCATCGGAAATATCTAGGTGAGCATAAGTCCCGGACCGTGCTACACTTTGATAGAGATCGATTGCTCCGATCGATTGCCAAAAAACGGAAGAAATTCGAGGAAAAGGAGAAGAATGGAGACAATGGTCTACTCGCATCTCACGGGACTAGTTTGCAACGGTGAAAAATAGGAATAACTTGTAGCGGAAGGATAAGAAGATAGGGCTAGTGATCCAGAAAACTTTCTTCATCGAAGGTCTTTATTTTACTGACGGTCCTTCGGCTCGAGAAGGTTCCACACAGTTCAAGTGTTTTAGGCGTAAACAGTCGGAGACGTTGCCTGTCGCCTGACTGTTTACGCAGTTTATTCTAAGATCGCTCACAAACTATGCCTCTATACGAGATAGTATCCGTAGAGTAGGTATACCGCAAGAGAAGTGACACGTATTTAGAATTTTAGAAGAACCACCTAATTATTCAGGTTTCTGGGATATATATTCTTGCTATCTTATGCTAGGTGTTTTGGAAGGGCTTGTGTCGTGGAGTTTGGAGGTTTGGTCATCGGGTGGTGATTCGTATTACGCATACTCTGGCGAGATATCGCACACGATCGCAAGCTGTCCGACTTATCAGCGAGGAAGCCGGAATCGGGAGATGGGCCGCGTGCACGGTGGTCCCCGAAACGACGTATTAATTGAACCGTCGGTTTGGCCGACGGTATTAGGCGGGTTAACCGGTGAACACGAGTGCCGCGAGAGATGCTGGGAAGCATTAACGATTCCAGCGGGGTTCCAGACTCGTTTCTTCTGTCGAGGGGTCGAGGCGGGTGGCATCGAGATTGGCGACCGCGGAGGAAGGACGAAAGAGGACGGAGATAACGCGCGGGCCGGAGGAAGCGTGAGAATGGAGCGAAGCTGGAGGAAGAGGGAGCGGAATGGAAGCAGGAGAGGATAGGTTGGTCGTGGAAGGTCGAGGAAGAAGAGGCTCGGGATGGGAAGAGGCGACGTCGAAGTGACCGAGTACGCGTACAGGATACGCCAAGTGGCGCATGCGGGACGCGCGAGCACGGCGCGCGGCGTATGAAGGAACGTCGGGCCCCGGAGAACGGAGAACAAAGAGCGCGAAGCGAACCAGTTGGAAGTTGGCGACTTCGCAAAGACCGGCCGCGAAGATCGTTGAACGCGAGCGAAGTCGGGTGTACAGGAGGAAAAAATACAAAGAGCAAAGGAAGAGGCACGGAATGCAAAGAGAAGAAAGGGAAGGCTAAAACCGGCAGGAGGACGAGGAAGAACAGCAGCAACGGCGCTGCGGGAGAAAGAGAGGGGATAGTCGGGGCCGGGTGGTGGGGGTAAAGGGCGAAGAACGTGGCAGGATAAGGCCCTGCATGCCCTGCGCCGTTGCGCCAGGGGCGGTTGTTGGCGGGTGAGCGTGCTAAGAATACCGAGGAGGAGAGAAACGGCCGGGAAGAATGTAAAAGACAATGGAATGTGTCGCGTCGCGCATGCGTGGCTCCGTGGAATGCGGCCCCGTAACGGCACATCCGTTAGCCACGGTGTCTGCCACGAAACGCGCGGAGCCTTATTGCGCGCAATCGCTTCGCGCTCTCTCGCTCCCACAGTCGGGGCCTTTTTCGCCAAACCGCCGACGCTTCTTTCGGCGTTCCATGCAACATCCATCCTCCGAACACCGGAGGAAAAATCCTCAGAAAATCTCTTCCCTCTCGCTTCCTTCGCCATTCCTCTTCACCGTTGCTTCCTGTCATGCCCACGTTTCTTCCTCGATAGCATTTATTCCATTATTACTAGAGGGAACATAATTCGAAGATGATGATCATCGGACGAGCCTACGTCTAAATTTCGTTCGACCGGATAAATCCGTCGATCCGTGTCCTCTGTCGACGAGGTCTCGCGTGCAGGGTTTGACCGCAAGTTGCAATTAGCGGGATTCCGCGCCGGATCCGCGGATCGCCGTGAAATGGGCCTTAAACGTAACACGGCGGAGTGAACGATGGAATGCGAAGCCATTCTCGTATGATCGCGGTGTCGTGACACCGGCAACACCAAGTCGGCGCGATCAGATGCTCTCGACCGAGGAGGAACGTTGCCGCTCCACTTTATTCCGGCTGTCCGTGAACATGCTGATGACGAGCAGCAACAATCAGAGCTCGTTAAAAACTTCTCGACCGCGGCTCATTCTTTCTTCCCACTGCTTCTCGAATATTCGTCCGAAGAAATCGAGACTGCCACGAGGACGCGCCTCGATTTTGCGGCTCGAGAATCTCGCGCAAGACCAACTGTCAAGGAACATTTCTATGGTGCTTTCATTGACACGCGTCGAATTAAATTATCACGTGCAAGTATACGTTTCGTGGTTTGTTTCGCTGAAACTGACAGATAGAGAGTGAAGTTGGCGAATTCAGCGTTGCTGGGAATAAATTCGTTTAATCGGAATCCTGAATTCTGTCAACGATTCCGGGGTTAAAAGTAAGAGGCAGGAATCTCGCAACGACACCGAAAACAACTCTTAACACCTCGCAGTCTCTGAATGTTGAAACTGACAGATAGAGAGTCAAGTTGGCGAATTCAACGTTGCTGGGAATAAATTCGCTTAATCGGAATTTTGAATTCTGTCAATGATTATGATTCCGGGGTTAAAAGTAAGAGACACAATTCTCGCAACGACACCGAAAACAACTCTTAACACCTCGCAGTCTCTGAATGTTGAAACTGATAGATAGGGAGTGAAGTTGGCGAATTCAACGTTGCTGGGAATAAATTCGTTTACTCGAAATCCTGAATTCTGTCAACGATTCCGGGGTTAAAAGTAAGAGGCAGGAATCTCGCAACGACACCGAAAACAACTCGTAATACCTCGCAGTCTTTCTGGCTCTCTGAATGTTGAACCGAATTTCTACCCAACGATAATAACATTGCGTGCTGGCAATTATGTAAACTACGTACGTTATATAAGGGAATTCCAGCGAGAGCGTGTCGTAAAAAGAGGAACTTGTTTGTTCCTTCGCTGCAATAACGCGGACCTTTGAGAATGGCCGGAGAGGAGGGCAGGATTTTGAAATCGCGTTCCACGATTGTATCGATATTCAAATTCCGTGTAAAATCCGCCTGTAGCACCTGTTCGGGGCAGGCAGTGACACGTAAACCGTTTCATCGTGAAATAAAAAAGAGAAACTCGGTATCCATTCGTTCAGGGGAAACTGGAATTTACGAATCATGGCCACGAGTACACGTGGCAAAATACCACTCGTTGTTGTACCGTCTTATAGCAGGTATAAATATCGTCGGTTTTATAGCCGACGGTAGTTCGGCATTCTAAACCGACTAATTGGCGGGAATATTTCAGCGTTTAGTATCGATTAATCGCCGATGGTAATTCAACGATCATTATCGATCAATTAGCAACCGCGCACGTGATTTTTGCTACAGTCGTTCCAATGTCTCGAGTACAAGGACACTATCCATGGCGTTTCTTGTCTGTCCTTTCTTTCCATCGTTCCTCGATATCCTTCCGGGTATCAAGGATCCTTTATAATCCTTAATTTTTGACTAAATCAGGATCAACTGGGTCTGGCTTCCGAAGTTATCGCGAATTGACACCGTTTAGGGAAACTATTGCGATTATGAGTTCCAATAGTAAAATAACTAATATAAACAGGTAACCCTCATATAACACGGTAGATAGGTTCCTAGAAAATTCCGTGTTGCGCGAAACCGTGCTGTATGAGACCCAGAGCCAGTACGAAAAGGGAAGTTACGTTTCCTTTATTAAAATTTATTAAAAACAATTTGTTTTTTAATTCTATATAAACAACTTGATTTTTATTAAAAATATAAATG
Source organism: Eufriesea mexicana (assembly GCF_001483705.2). Lineage (NCBI taxonomy): Eukaryota > Metazoa > Arthropoda > Insecta > Hymenoptera > Apidae > Eufriesea > Eufriesea mexicana. Next base: position 786,211 of record NW_016909734.1, read on the forward strand.
TATGTAAACAAGAAAATACTTTTTGCAACACTTTACCTTTAAGGTAAAAGTACAGTGTTGTACAAAGGTTTTGGCAATTTTCTTATCGCGTTAGAGCGAAATCGTGTTGTAGAAGGATTCCCGCGATTTAGGAATTGTGTTATAGTGAAACCGTGTTGTAGGAGGGCTAACTGTATATATATTCTCTGTTGAAGTCTTTTATTTTTCAAGGAAGATATATGTTTCTTTTAGTAATTCTATTGAGAGACTGACCGACCCCCCTAAGACATCTGCAGCTCCTGATCTAACTCCTGAGAGAGTGTCAAGGGGGTACGCGATGTGGTTCGCCCAAAAATTTATATCTTATAAACTAGATTGACTTTTGACTATAGCTAAACTTATCTTTGCAACAGAAGCAAAGACTTGTTGAAAATAAAATAAAATAACCCTTACCGATCATGATTACTCCACGATACTCAAAGAGATCGACTTAGACATGCTGTCGATGCGTAGAAAAATTGCTGATTAAAACTTCATTTTTAACTTAATTAACAATCATATCGATTGTCCATTTTTACTAAAACAGGTCACTTTCTACGCACCGACCAATCAGCTTAGAACTATATCATGCTTTTATGTAAATAACGTCAAAAATAAATACGATCAATGAAATCCGATAAACCGCATCTCAACAGTTACACATAGATTAGATGAAAATATTGACTTCTTTACCGGTTCCCCACCAAATTTTAACCCTTTGTACTCGACGATTTTTTCGTTGCAGAAAAATAGCGATTCAAAGACTTTCTGTCATAAAGTCGACGATATTTTTAAAGCGGTAAATAAGAAATCGTATACAAATTAAGACGTGGAATTATTTTATTTCGACATTCTACGTGTCATTGGGTAATTTTAAATGTGATATATCAATTAACATCGATTTTTCAAATTTCATTAAACGGTGACTGAGGGTTCCCTCTCGAGTGCAAAAGGTTAAACGTCAATTGCGAAACACCGTAATTACATCGTAACATTAAAATTTTACAAATACACAGGCTTTCTGGAAATTATAAAAGCTTTGTTCCTCCGTTTCTTTTATATATCACGTGAAATTTTATGTTTACGTAGGTACGTACGTGAAGGCTTTTCAGTCCGTTTACGAATGAATATATAAATAAGATAGGATAAAATAGGAAATAGCAAAGATATTTTTCGTGGTCCCGAGTGGTTTGGCGTGGTTCTTTGGTTAGAACGTGGCTCACGCCTGCGAAACCTTGATCCCCGACACGAGCGTAATAACCTCGCGTAATTGGCCATTTATTCGCGGACGAACAGTTTGCACCTCTTCGTTTAACCTTCAACTTAAGCCGTAAAAAGGTGCGCGACTGAAAGATGTCGCTGCCCCTCCGGACTCGTACGACACGAGTGGTCCTTTGACGTTCCATCAGCGGAAGGGTTAACAACCTCGAACTGCTCTTGGTACCTTTCCCATCGTTCTCACGGGTGCTGGCAAACACGCGCCCAATCTAAACAGTCGCCTCCTCCGCGCGACATCGTCGACGTCAAAGGAGCCTCGAATTCGCGAGCTTTTCCGCGATGTCGCGAAGCGGCCGGGATAATGAAAGCGTGTCGCGGGTACTCGAGTGTGTTTGCCCGTCGCTGGGACAGAGCCCGAGGTAACAGTTTCCTCGAAAAGTGCCGTAAACACGCTAAAATGTGACCCCCGACATGTAGCGAATGGTAATGGCCGAACTAACGGTGGAATTCCTGGAAACGCGGCTCGCTACTTTCCACGAGTAACGCCGCGAGCGAGCGAGCGTTCTATAAAACGCGTCTGCCCTTTACGAACCACGAGAGGAGGAACGTCGTCGAGCGGGTCGGCCGCGCCGGCCGCGATTATCGAACCGCCTCTTCTCGTTCCACCGAATATGTTTCCGTTTTCCCTATTAAGTTCTCGAGAAGTTGGCTCGTTTGGCTCGCGCTTATCCGCCATCCCTTCCTCGCCGTCTTATCTGACCGTGGCCGAGCTCTGTTTTCTTTGCGCCGCTCGCAAATTAGAGTTTCGATCGGGCCAACGTTAACGAGCCACCGGATTAAAGGGCTCGCCGTTTACCTTCCGCCGCGATTCCCGAGACCGGAGCCGGGAACCTTGCTGATTGCACCCTTTTCAATTTCGCGTGCCTCCTTTTTTCACGCGCCGGCAACTCAGAGGGCAGAGAAAAAAGCGCGAAGAAAAGAGACGAACGCGACCCCGGGCTGAATTTGGTAAATGGCACCTTGGACGCGTGGACTCGTTTGTCCATTCGCTATTAGCGAGCCCGAGCTTCCCGAATTACGACGCGCGCATTTTCTTCGCCCGGGACGCAGCCGGAAGACTCGCGAGCCCTCGTGCGACGAGAATTTTCGTAAATCTCGGACCACCGGGCTCGACCTCTCGGTCTAGATCGACTTCGTAGACGAGATTTACGACGTAAACGTGACTCTCCCGCTGTTTTTGAGATCCAGAATTCATATGCTGCCTCGCGCGCATTGGTATTTTTCAATTTAGTTATGCATGAGCTGGGCGAGTCCGCATTCAAATTCGGTTACCATTTACGTCTCCGCCGGTTTGTCGATAACGCTCGAACGGAACACTCGGGAGCATCTAAATCGCAACACCGATCGAACTCGTAACGCTTAAACTTCTCCGGTTCCAGCCGAGCAAACACGTCGCTAACTTTGTCAAAATATCGCGCGGCGAGCCCTCCGACACCGGCGGAATCGTAACCAGACGCGGAGGGAACGTCCCCGACGTTACGATCGCGATATCAACCACGAGGGAAGCTTACCCTCGATCTTGCAGCGCGAGATACGCGCGGAAGGTTCGCGACGTCCGTGAAACCGACGCGGAATCGACGCGGCGTGTACGAGAGCGGACGGCGTCTCGCATCCATTATCCGGATTAATTCGGCAACGCGTGTCGGCTGCGTGTCGAACATTAAAAATGGAAGGCGGCGGTTTCGATACGGAGCACGGATCGCGGCAGGCCAAGGGGTGCGGGCGAATCAACCCCGACAGCGTCGATCACGATTATCCCCGAGTCACCGTGCGGCTCACGCCGCTGGCTCGAACTTGGATTCGGCCCTGACCAGGGGGAGAACAAAAGCGCCGGCTTCGATTTATCTTTCGGCTCGCACCGTCTCGTTAACGGGCAACTTTTGGCACCGCCATTAAATCCTAGCGCCACGGAACCCCGATCAACCCCGACCGACGATTACTCCGCGATCGGGACCTCGCCAACTTTCCACCACGCGGAGAACCGCTCGAAACTGCAATGCACCTCCGATCCACGGGAATTATTCTTCGCGGATTCCGCTTCTTCCGTGAATTCGGTCTCGCCTCGTATATCAGCCGGAGCCATTCCGCGAAGTCTGGTCCGGGGGGAGGGCGATTGGAAAGCGGAGGTTCGAAACGCGAGCAGCGTTTCCCGATTTTATTAATCTTTTCTCGGTTCCCCGTACGTCGTACCCCCGACGAGCATAAATTTCGACGATTCCTCGAGGCAGCAATCGATACGCAGCGGCGAAGCTCTGTCTCGCCCACGCGAGCAAGAGCTTTTCGCGGGGTAATCTCGATCGGACGATCGGCTGAATCGGCCGGTCGAAAATCGGCTTAGGAAGCGTCGAGAGGGCAGTTCGAGGAGCTCTGAAATTTTTGGAAGCTTCCCGAAGGAAGGCTGTAAGCCGACTTTTCAGGGTCATTGAGTGCCCCTCCATGGGACGGAGGTATTGTTCGAGGGCTTACGGTCCGCACTCGCCATTGGTCCGTGTGCCAACGCTGTCCGTAATTTCGCGAGTAATGGCGATGCAAGGAGAAAGAAAGGACTACGCGCGTCTTCCGGGCCACGGAGCAGAACGCGTTCGCTTCCGGTCGCGTTTTTCGTAACTGCGTCGCTATATCGTGGCCCATCCAGCCAAAGGAGGTCGGCTAGCGACGAGAAAAGACCTTGCTTGCGACAATGGAGCGTGATTTAAGGAAATCGCGAGATGGGGGGACCATCGGCTTCCTCCGAGGAGAAATCGTGCGTTTTAATGCCGCATAAGGGCGTCTACTGTCTCGCGAATCCGCGAACAGTACTGTGAAATGCTTTCGAGTATCGCCTCGAGGCTCGTCGCGTTCTATTCAAAGATTTCGAGCCTTTCTTACGATGATATTCGGCTAATTAACGCGGTGACTGTCACGGTGGTCACCAATAACCCGTACTTGTCTTTTCAGTGCAGTCAAAATGGTCACTAGCTTTTAATTTCTATTTATTTTATTTTCACCGTTTCTCGAAAATTTCAACACTTAAGTAAACAGAGAATTTTGAATTTCCTTCCTTTTTTTGGGATATTGTACAATAGTTCATTATTATATCCTAGAAATAATGGAAATTTTATTGCAGCCTCCTGAGCGTACTATATTAAACACTGCTTGGCAGTCAAAGTGTTAATTTTTTAGAAACAATGATCATAATTATTTACTCGTATAAACGGGACGAGGAGATTAACAGAAATGAATTCACGCATGTTGTGTGTAAAGGTAAAAAAGAGACCACTTTTGCACGAAGAAAAATCCGCGAATAACAAGTTAACTAGGAACGAAAGGATGGAGCCGGGAACTTCGATTTCCATCGATCGAGGTGAATTAAAATTCCCCGTTTCCTGGAACGTCGAATTTCAGGTCGAATAACGTATCCCGATTCCTTCCGCTTTGCCCCGAGTCGCGTTCGGTTTCGATCGCGGGAGATCTTAAAATTTCACGAGCGTACACGTCCGGCGACGTTCGACTGCACGCGAAAATCGAAGGTCGTGAGAGCCGCGAGTCTGGTCGGATCGCGTTAAACGAGGTATGCAAAAGAAATTCGCGTGGGAGCCTGGTGGGACAAAGGAAATCCGAGTTGCCGCGGCGAGCGGAAAGCGAAGAATGCGATGGAAGGAAATAAAGGAGGGCCCGGTCGCGCGGACAGGTGCCAGGATTCTACCTGCGCGGACCGACGCCGCGCTCGCGCTCGTAATGAAGGTAAACACAGACGTACTAATAAACGGAAGGAATTCGAGGATTCTTACATAAGCGACGACCGCGTTGGCGGGAACGTGCTAATGCCGATAAAAAGTTTATCCTCCGGAGGGATTCCTCTCGCGGCGAGCTGGGAACGGTCGCCATCGCGAAACGACGTTGATCGATCGGCGAAAAGATCGGTGGATTCGTGGATCGGCCGAGAAGGGTAACGACACGCGGCGAAGGGTGCAAGTTGGCGAAATAGACTCATTCGTGGCGTCCGCGCGGAGAAAAGTCCGCCGCGCTGGCGGCGAGCGGAAACCGAAGAATGCGGAGAGCGAATAAAAGGACTGGGAGTCCAAAGGAGGATGCTGAGCATCGGCGAGAGGGATGAGATCGCGAGGCGAAGCAGGACAAACGCGAGGACCAGCGCGAAGGAGAGAAAGGGACGACGGCGACGACAACGGCGACGACGGCGTCGACGACGACGACGACAACGACGTCGAAGAAGGAGAAGAGGACGCGGAAGAGCATGAGAGAGGAGAAGGAGAGGATGGCCTAAGGTAGCGAGAGTGGAATACTGGAATGCGCTCCCAGAGGCCATTTCAGTTCGATGTCCTCCGTTCGTTCTCCTGTCTTGCCCACTCCAAGCATCCTCCGAGCCTCTGCAACCATCTTCTCCTCTCTCCTTCTCGTCCTCTTCTTTTCCCTCGCTTTCCGTTCCACCGGCTCTCCTGCTTCTATCCTCTCTTTCCACGCCAACTCTCGCCGTTCCTCCTTCGGACGCGCAGCATCTTTCACCTAGAGCACGCCGATCTTTGTCCATCAATCCTCCGTCTACCCTGGCCTGGCCTATCTCTGCGAGCTGCGACGCCTCGTCTCCTTTCTCCCTCGCCTCTAACAAATTTCGCGTATGATCGAGTACCACCGACGACTCCTCGCCGATTGTCTCTCCGAGGATCCAGAATCCAGGATCCAGGATTCGAGACCAGAGAAACAGAAATAATTCGTACGTTCCAGCAGAGTAGCCACGGTACCTGTACCCGCGGAGAAATGGATTCCTGGAATCGGGCGAATTTTTAATAAAGCAAAGGTGAAAGGTTGGAGAATGTGAAAATGGCGAATAACGCGATCGCGTTGGTTACATCCGCGATTTCTTCGGCCTCTCTCCGCTCGCAGGATTTCGAAAGCGTTCGAGAGGGTCTCGGGCGCGTGCGCGTGCGATTATGAACACACGGCGCGAAAAATATGGCCGATAAATATTTCGCGAAGCGACGATATCCGCGCGCCGCTATCTCCGCGATCCATCCGTCCTGCATTCTGCCTCGCTCCATACTCCTCGCGGATGGGAGCGCGACCGGAGTCCCTCTCCCTCTCTCTCCCTCTCTTTCGCTCCTGCGGCCTGACCTTTGCAGGTATTTCTCCGCTCCGGCGTTCCTCGCGATCGGAAAAATCTCAAATATGCGAACGCGGCGAGCGTGTCGGAGTTAACGTCTGAGGCGTCGTAGATTCTAAATATACACCGTGTAATGCTAATGCGAAAATAACGTTCGAACCCGGCCATCGAAATGCCGACCCGCGCGCTCTTTCGCGGAAGACCGCCGCGAGGATCACACGAGGGAGACACGTCGCGGACGGAGCTGGGTTTCAGATTCGCCGGCTGTTTGCCCGAGTACTTAGGCATCGACCTTCGCGTTTAATTGCGCAATGTTTACCGGACGGTCTGTAATAATATTATTTGGCACGACGAGGCTCTAAAAGGTTCAATAGGAATCCTAGGCTGCGCGGCGCGAGCTGGAAGATTCCATCGGCATCCGGTCGCGTGTGCACATGTTACGCTTAGGTTCGGCTGTTTAATTGCTTAGACATACCGCGCGCAGATGACTCGGGGCCCAAGCTGTCTGCCTAGCTGTCGGCTAACAGTAATTTTCGTTATTTAAATCCACCGCGTCTACGAATATACGGGGTGAAAAGAATTGAACAGAATTGGGACATTAACACTTTCGTCACGTATGACAAGTTGCAAAATCGGTAATGGAATAATTCCCATAATACTCGAGGATACGTAATTTATATTACGAAAATTATTACGAACTTTAACACTTTGGTCTCATATGACAAGTTGCAAAATCGGTAATGGAATAATTTCCCATAATACTCGATGAAACGTATCTTACATTACGAAAATTATAGGAATTTTATCAACACTTTGACTGCCACGTTGGTCATATATAATCGGTCACCGTTTTTCTTATGACACCATGATGGGGTCATTGATAACCGGAGCGACTAAACTACTCGTAAAATTACAATTGCAAAAGTTGAATGAAAATTGACAGTTAACGATTTTTTATTATAATCGTTAATTAGAAGGTACTTTTAAATAGAAAGTGCCCTATTGAACGATTACAAATTTTTATTAGAACGTCGATCAATGAAATATTAGAACAAATCTTGCGTCTGGCGGAAACATTTTAAATGTAAATATTTAGGCTCGTCAATGCAATCTGGACGTTAGGTGGTCACCTTTTTGCTCAGATTTTTACAAATTTTTAATCCCAACAATTTAATATTTCTTTTATGATGCTATTTGCAAAATTTTCTCTCGTCCTGAGCAAAACATGTGATTACAGCGTTGCAGTTAAAGAGTTAACGAATAATTCTCTATTTTTCGCGATAAAGTCCCAAGTACTCAAAGGAATACTCTTACAATCGACTTCGCATGAAGAGTAGGCTACAAAAATGATTTTGCAAAGAATTCGTCTATCCGTGTACTATTCTATTTCTCCGATGAATACCTGCTAAAGGGTTTGCGTTATAACGCAAAGGAATAGTAGTCGGTGGAAAACAGTGGAAAAACTGTATAGATCTTTATTGAACGGGCGAATGGTCAGAACTGACCTGTTTAGGGGCACGCAGACCCTAACTGTTCTGTCAGACAAAAGACAGAACGGGAAGGGATCGTCCCACATCATTGGAATGTAGAGTTTACTTGGCTATTTAATTTACTACAGCAATACCGGAAGATAGTCCCACAGATGCGCATGGGTCCACGAAAGTTACTGGACCCAGTTCCATGCCGTGCCAATGATCCTTCCACGCAGGAGCAGTACCCCAGCATCTACCCCAAACTCCCTGAAAGATCCATGTCCGAGCGAGATCTCCTTGGGGTACCAAGCGTCATGTACGACCTCCCTACTGGTAATCCAATTTACAACTGTTCCAGCGACAGACGAAACAATAAGGCGCGAAGTATAGCGATAGAAAAGCGCAAAAGCTGCAAGCTATGCACGCGACATGTGCGGCTTCCCGCTATAACGACCTTCGTTTAACTTTTCCACGATCTGCAACCGCATCGATCCACTGCCTAGCTCGTCCCTCGGCGACGATTCGAGCCCCTGACTAGCTAGCCAGCGCGCAGCAGAATCTTCGTCGTGATCCATTAACGGGAGCAATAATACGGCGGAGCTGACGGCAATTACGTCGCAATGGAGCCGCATAGACATATACTCGGCGGTGGACGGGCCATTCTCACGCGTTCGATTGCTAATCTTAATCGCCTAATCGGACAGACGTTGGGCGATCGACGCCCATGGAATCGCCTGGCACCGAGTTTCCCGGCTGATCCGTTGAGCCGTCGTTCCCGAGCGGAGGATCGCGGCTTTATCGTCGCCGACACGTGTCACCAGCCGCGCGCACGCTTTATTCGTCCCGCGTGTACGAGCCGAGGGCCGCGTTATCGCGGCTGTATATTGTTACCAGCGTCGCGAATCGTACCAAGCCGTGTAAGTACTCTCCACGTGTGCGCCGCGGTCGCTGGTGTCAGCAAGCCGCGGAATCGTCGCGATAAAGACGAGCTAGACGAAACGTCTAGCCCGTGGCCGATAGCCGGCAGGAAATCTCCTCGATGCTTTGTTCCAGCCTCGCGAGCGTGGGTGGAGCCGAGTCGTGCGGATAAGTCCGTGTCCGACGAGCCAACGCGAGTATCCGCTCGCGTCGATAACGTTTCGAGAATTCCAAAATATCCGGTACCGAGTCGATAACTGCGCTCGAAAAATTCCAATAGGCCAATTCCGATACGGCTTGAGACGAAAAGAGAGAGAGAGAAGGAGAGAGACACGCGATGGAAACGTGGAAAAGTGGTTAAGAGGCCCGGTGGTTGGTTATGACGCGTGGTCGAAGGACAATCGAAGTCGTAATAAAAGTCGCAAGAGGATTCGTAATAGGAAGGTTGCGGCGCAAGAACTTCGCAAGCCTATGTTTACAAGCGTTCCCGATCGCGTTGCGAAGCTCGTATCGAGGGATAATCGAAGGTTGCCACGGATATTAGCTCTCTCCTTCTTTCTCTCTCTCTCGCCACAATTTTCTCGGAATCTTATCCCAGCGACCGAGTACTTACGTATCCTACACAGCGCGTACGCGTGGATTTTCTCGAAGCGCGACCACCGTCGTCGGCTATCTTTATGGCAGCCGGACGGTTTACGACGGGTTCGTGACGGAGCGGATATTTTTCACTCGCCAGGCCTCTGCGTGTCAGACGCTTAATCTGCCTCGATAATTAGCGTACACCGTTCTGGCTCGCGTTGCCCGATACAGCCACGAAATTGACGCGACGAAAGATCTCGTCACGGTGTACAACGGGCGGAAAACGCTGCTGCTTTGGGCGGGTTTTCACGGTGTAATCGAGGAACCGGCCGAAACCGATCGCGACTGCTCTCGTTCTCGGCTAACGAGCAGCCAGAGGACGAGGAAATCGCGTTAGCATTCGGCGTGTACACGCGCGTTTGATCAACATTCCGCGTTATGGTTTTGGACCCGGTCATGGTCGTTGAAATTTCGTCCTCGTCGCGTTGCCTCGCCGTGCTTTTGCATTTTTACGCGATGAAATTAGGGAATCCCCGATATCTCACCATCCCTGGCTCTCTCGCTGCTCTGCGTAGGTGTTCGACCATTCGGGGAGCGTTTCGCGGATAGTTTCACCTGGCGGTGAAAGTGCCGATTCCGCCGATTTTACGCGAACCTGCTACGATCGATCGGTCCTCGATCGGAAACGGTAACCGCTCGAAATGGCGATGGAAGGTTTGAAAAGTCGCGGGAATCTCTTGGAAATGGACGAGTGGTCTGGTGGGAAGTTGGCAGGGGGGAAGGAAGCAACGTGGGAAATTGGTGGAAACCGGCGACGATAAAAGCGTGTCGAGCAGGCAATAAAGAACAGCCACCGCTGTAAAGCTGCCTGTTTACGCTGAAACTCGTCGATAAAATATGGATAAGGATTACGTAAAGGACACGCTTCGCTGTGTTTCGCCGCGTTTCGCTGTATCGATTGACACTTCGCCTCTTATGGTGCACCCGGCACTTACGATCGCGAGCTCTGATAAAACGGTAATAGATTCGCCGTGTAGCATCGCGTCGCGAATCCGCCGAGCGGAATAAACGATAAGGTAATCGCGAGATCGAACGAATCTCGCGCGGATAGGCTAGGATGGGGTAGGATCGAGTGACCTTTCGGAGCGAATTCCAGGTGTGCACGTGGAGCCATAACCCGAACGCTCCTGATGAAAAAAGGAGCGAGTTTTTACTCGGCTCGTTAACAGACGCGGAGACAAAAAGTAGCGGCGGTGAGGAGGAAAATGCAAAGCAAACGGAGCGCAGAGTCATTGACAGCGCGCGGAACAGCTGTCAAGCCGGTACCGAGTGCAAGTTTTCGTCCGCGCGGCGTGGCGAAGCGAGCGCGCTGGCCTTGGTAGGTTTCTCGCGCGTGCGGTCACTTCCGCGTCAGCGGTCGACGTAATTCGCATAAATTTTCATTCCAATACTAACAACGCAAACAATTTTCTAAACTGTCGCAGGCGCGTTCGTTCCGTCGGCCGTAGTCCGCATAAATCTTCGTTCGAATGGTAATCGACGTGCACTTAGCGCGCTCCTCGCATCTCCGCTCGGCCGCGCACAAGCGCACGCGCCTGGCCTCCAGGTCTTCCGCCGATTCCATTAAAACCGGCACCTCGCTCGCGTGCCTGCTTCGACCGCGGACGTCACCAGGGGTCGAAGCCACGCGCGTCCGAGGTAACCGAAAAGTGTCATCCGAGTCCGCGTCCACGTGTCTCGCTGTCAAGCACGCGATATCGACGCGCGTTATCTTCTAGCTCGCGTTGTCGAGCTTCCAGTCTATAGCCTTGATCCACAGGTTCTTCGTTGGAACGGCTGCGAAGGTTATTAGGCTATCGAGGATCGATGGATGGTCGCGAGGTGCCACTTTTTCGTCTCGCACGATCAAGGTCGATCGCGTGGAATCACCTGTCGCTCGGCCACGGGTGATTATGTCGCTGGCTTTTCCAGTTCCACCGGCTCGGGACCATCCTTCGAAGGCTGCGCGATTAGCGCGGAATTTTAATAACCACCGGTGGTACTGACCGTTTTAACGCCGAATTATTCGCGATCTACGCCTAGCCGACTCCACGCTTGAGATTCGTGGAATTTGCCGTTTCTAGGTGCCTGGTAAAATTCGAGGAATAAAACCGCAGCGACAACGCGTCACGTTGTACGCGTGCAAACACGCTCCCTGCGAACGGCGCACGCTCGAATCCTCGAAATACTAATTGTTCGGCCGAGGATCGTTGTTTGTCGAGGTATTAGCAGTATGTTGTAACGTTTAATGAGTTCTTTATCGAGTCTTTCTTTGATCTGGAAGATTCCCGGTGTCTTCAGAGGAGAGGTACTCGAGAAAGGATCTGGAGCAAAGGGGTTTGTAAATTTCTGCGGAATGCACGGTTCGGGGTGGGAAATTTTTGCAGTGGGACTCGGATCGATGGGAAAAGGACAGTGCTAGGGGTAGCGAAAATCGCTGCGCTCGTAATCGCCGCGCGAATGCCACAATTTATTTACCGTTCCACGGTCGGCGATCATTTATACGATGCAGGGATTACGTATTCGACCAGTTGTTGCGCCGGTAACACTCTCCGATCCGTTGAATTCACCGAAGGCTTTCTAGAATTCGCGATTTATTACCCTTGAGATCCTAGCGGCGATTCTAGGGGACTCGCGTGGTTGAAATTTTATGGTCATTCGCCGGGTATTTATAGCTCGCGGGGCCAGAATTATAGTACGAAAGATTACGTTAATATTAATAGCCGTTAAAGCGAATCGCCTGCGACACACGATCAAATCGAGCCGCGAGCTCCCCCCGCGCGTCCTGTTTATCGTGCAGGAGGAAGTAGAAATTTAGAAAGCGACCGATTCCGCGAAGGATCGCCGATAGTCGGCTAAAAGCCCGTCATTCAGACTCGTCGTTTATATAAATTCGCGGACGTCTCTCGAATTAACTTATCTCGCGGCACAAGATCGCCCGTAAGAAATTCCTTATTATATCTTAATACCCCGGGGACTGGATATACCGGAATATTAAGATATCCTGCGAGCATCGTCTATCGACCGGTCAGCCCGCGAGTCGCAGGAAAATCCAGCTTTTGCCCAAGAACGTGGAAATAAAATTTCCCGGAACGAAGAGGCACGCGAGTCTACGCGAATTATCTCGCAAACGATCTCGAATTGGTCGATATTCGGCGTAGATCCATGGCAGCGTCTTTGACAGCCGCGAGAGTCGTACGAAAATTCGGTTTTTCCCCGCGAACGTGGAAATAAAATTTCCCGGAACGAAGAGGCATGCGAATGCACGCGGTTTATCTCGCGAGCGATCTCGAATCGATCGATATTCGGCATAGATCCATGGCAGCGTCTTTGACAGCCGCGAGAGTCGCAGGAAAATTCGGTTTTTCCTTACGAACGTGGAAATAAAATTTCCCGGAACGAAGAGGCACGCGATTCCACGCGATTCGATGCGATTTATCTCGCGAGAGATCTCGAATCGATCGATATTCGACGGTATATCCATGGCAGCGTCTTTGACAACCGCGAGAGTTACAGGAAAATTCAGTTTTTCCCCACGAACGTGGAAATAAAATTTCCCGGAACAAAGAGGCACGCGATTCCACGCGATTCGATGCGATTTATCTCGCGAGAGATCTCGAATCGATCGATATTCGACGGTATATCCATGGTAGCGTCTTTGACAACCGCGAGAGTTGCAGGAAAATTCGGTTTTTCCTTACGAACGTGGAAATAAAATTTCCCGGAACGAAGAGGCACGCGATTCCACGCGATTCGATGCGATTTATCTCGCGAGAGATCTCGAATCGATCGATATTCGACGGTATATCCATGGTAGCGTCTTTGACAACCGCGAGAGTTGCAGGAAAATTCGGTTTTTCCTTACGAACGTGGAAATAAAATTTCCCGGAACGAAGAGGCATGCAATTCCACGCGATTTATCTCGCGAGCAATCTCGAATCGATCGATATTCAACGGTAGATCCATGATAACGTTTTTGACAGCAGCGCCGCCAAAATCGTAGGAAAATCCGACTTTTTCCCGCGCACGTGGAAATAAAATTTCCCGGAATGAAAAAGCACGCGATTCCACGCTATTCCACGTGATTTATCTCGCGAGCGATCTCGAATCGATCGATATTCGTCGCAGATCCACACCAGCGTCTTTGACAGCCGCGCCGCCGCCTCGATAACGCTGTTAATGACCGAACGTGCTATTAGGCTGGCTCGCAGCCGCGGCAAGGTCAATGAGTAATCAGCTGTTACCAGGTAGCACCTGCGTGAGAACGCGTGGTCGCGAGGCTTCTTTAAATAGCCGGCCATCGTGCCGCCTCGCCGCTCGCTCGAGCGTCCGCTTGACCGACCAAAAGCGATTCTAGGAGACCCGTTCGGGCAGATATAGATTTTCCCATCTCCGTTCTACGCCGTGATTAATCGCGACGCAACCGTGCACGAGGCCGCCGCTATCGCGTCCGGCTGAATTTACGACGACTTATTGAGAGGCTAATGTACTAATTCGACCGCCGACAGAGAAGCTTGCCTTTTTCAGCCGAAAACGATCGGTTAGTATTTTGGGTCTGAAAAAAGCGAGGTCGAACGGTGGCCCGATGGGTATTTAAAATCTGGGACCCGGATCTTTGGACATCTTCGAATCCGCTCTAGTGACTCGTATTCGCTGAACCCTCGTTATCCAAACCACCCCTTTTCAACTCTGTTGATATACCACGTTATAGAGAATCCATGAAGTTCGAAATTCAGGATGATTATTTTTATACTGTGAGGGGTCCTCCTTCATTATTGTTGAAGTCGACTGATCGTAAGTATCCTCGTGGTGCTAGAAGGGATGAAAGGCAAAGGAAGGGATGCATTTGGTCCCAGTCCTGCTAGTAGACCCATCGGTAAGGCTATCTAGCAGGCCCTGTCTTGGACAAGAATACTATTGGATAAGGATACTATCGGAAAGTTATATATATATAAGAATCGAAGGTTTTCCGAGGATTCGCGAGAAAATCCTCGAAGCTCCTCGAAATTGGAATCCATCTAGCAGCGAGGGTGAAAATGATGGTCGTTGCAATACTGTCCCATATTTTTACTCGGTCTCAAAAATTCGTTTGCTATACGGTCTAGGTGTCTCCTATAGCTTTTCCAGGACCGACGATAAGTGAGCTGCTCCATGGGAGAAGGTGGATATCGCTGGTCCTCGCGCGACAATCGTTCCAGGCGTGCGTCGTGGTCGATTTATAAGTGAGGAGAGTGGTCGAACGGTTTCCATTTCGCTCGTAGCTCAGTTGGCCAGCGGAGCGTTCAAAATGGCCACCATGAAGCAAGTGGAATGGATCCGCGGCGAACAGCCGGCTGTAATAAAACATACATATTTAGTAATAATAGAATTGGCAACGGCACAGCCAATTACATAACGGAAGCGGAAGAAAGTGGAGAAGCTCGCGGGTAAGAATTTACGGCCGTTGGGCGGTCGTACAAAGGTGTCATTTCGCCGGAATAAAAAGGTGGCCGGCGATAAGGCAACTTGGCAGGGAGACGCTCTCTCCTCCACGATCCTCCGTCGTCACTCTCTAACAGTCTTCCCGGGGTGCAATAATGTATCCTGCGTATCCTATGCGAGACGAGGAGGTAGATGGGGTGGAAGAAGGAGCCGAGTCTGGTTGGCAACGCAGCTATCGGATATTTCTCGTTTGGACTCGAGCGTCTCCTTGGACCCGCCTCGAACTAAGCCGATTTCGGCCAAAGATACCTCGCGACATGCCAAACGGATTAAAAATTCTTCTCTTTCGGCTGTTGAGCGCCAACGCGCGATACCATCTCGAGGAACCCGGCAGACTTCCTCTCTGCTGGAGTAGCCTCCTCCACTTTTTCCACTCGTCACTCCTTTTACACCGTAACCGTGTAAAAGAGGCGACGAAAATGTGGATTAACGACTAGGTGCCAAGCTTGGTTTAAACGACGAAGCGTCAATAGATCCTTCGTTGATCGGGTTACTAAACGTACGATTTAATTATTTATTGGAAACGAAAATAGGGGGTTAAAACATATCTCGTATCGTCGACAAAATCACGCGACATAATTGGATATTAACCCTTTTGCTGGGGTGGGCATCGCTGCGAAGTCATTCCCATAGAACGAAGCATCGTGCCAAAGATGGGAACATTAGGATCGTGGAGTCTTTAGCATTTGGGGTCAAGTCTTTTGAAAAAAAGGAAAAATCGACTATCGCAATAGCGTTTGCAATTCTTTGCGAAGAGAGCTAGCTAGGCGGAACGGTAGCACTTGTCTTAATTCTTTGTTCAATGACTATAGTCACCCATCGTGTGTAGATCACGTCTCGTGGTGCCTGACTATAGTCACCCGTAACAGCGAAATAATTAAGAAAAATCCACGATTGAGGATTTAGGACTCTTTGGTCTACGATGTCACATGTCAGAGACCACTGCTGAGGAAATGAAACCAAACGTAAACGTCGCGGATGAGAAGCTCGTCTAGGGTCCAACGTAAACAACAGAAGTCAGGCTCGTGGTTAATTTTCGTCGATGTTTCTCTTTATCAGTTACGTGTTATTGGACAATGTGGCTCATGTGTGACCGACTTGGTTGTTGACTATGACACGGCCATCGGAACTCGAGTCGTAACGTAAGAGGTTATACGATATTCGCTGGCGTTGTTCCATGTTACAATAAAGCGAATAGAATTTTCGAAACTGCGCCTTCTTCGCAATTACGCGTGATCCGCGATATAGCGTCCCGTTATTAACCTTTATCCGCTTAATCGCGAGCGATGGCTAATCGAACGCGTCGTTTCGTTAATCCGGCTCGCTTCGAGCTACATAAATAAACGCGCCCCTAATCAGAAACAGCGAGGCGGGGTCGACGCACGGTTTGTTCGCCGGCAGTTTCCTCGTGTGACCATTTTGCGCCCAATTTGGCCCGGTCCGTGTGCAACGGGTTGCAACGATATTCCATTCGCAACGATCGCAATCTTATCGGTCGTTACGTAGGAGGAAGGAAGTTAACCGGTGATCGGGAAACAAGCAACGACATCGTAAGGAAGTAATCATCCCCCTCGGCTGCTTCGCCGCTCTTAAATAGCGGATCGATGCCCGGGCGCACCCTTTGCAAATGTCGGCCAACTACCCAAAAGACCCGTCCATATTCTCTCAGCCTCGAGCTCGTTCGATTATCAGGCTGACAGCAGTCGCCGGAAACGATGCTTTCTTCTTGATTTGCCGAGCATCGCCACGTGATCGCGTATTAGGCGAACGTTGCCCGACTCTTGTCCCCATTCGCCGCCATTTTACCCGGCTTCTACCGAATTTCTTCCAAATTTAGAGGTAGTCGCTGTTAGCGATTCTTTGACATCTACTAGCTTTGGTATCTCGTCTCGAGAATATTTAAACATCCTGTTACCTAAATCTCGCGACTTGTATCGATAAATACAACCTCGTCGAGATGATTAATCGGACCACCGAGGATCGACCTTCGTATTAGTTTTATCGACGAGCAACGAGATACAGAACCGATAGCTGCTTAATGGACTCGGAGAAGAAAGTCGGGACGATCGTATACTTTCACGGAAACGGAATTCCTCGGTCGCCATCTCCGAAAGCCAAACCTACCTCGTACCGACGATTTTTCGACGTAAACAAACCCTGTCGGACGTATACAAACCCCCCGGTAGGCAGGGTTCCTCTAGGAAGCCCTCCTCCGACGTCGCAAGGTCGAGAGCCCCGACTGCGTACTCGTGGTGGTCGGTACCCTTGGCTTATCAAATCGCTGAAACGTAGGACGCGGGTATCGAACGATCGCGAAGGCTCTGGCGCTCGTCAAGGCTCGCAGGGTCAATGGACAGAATGATTCATGCGTCTGTCTGAGAGCTGTGAGACTGTCTGGTTCTGGAACGGCGTTCGAACGGCGTCGATTGTCCGAAGTGGACGTCGCGCGCTGCACCAAAGAACAGCAACACGAGTCGACTATGCATCCTCGCATTCCTCTCTCACGCTGCGCCGGCCGGAGTCGGCCCACACACAACTATCAAACATTAGAGGGAACCCCGACGGCCACCGAGCTCGTATAAGGCCTGTCTCGCCTCCGTGGGCCCCTCTTCGCCCGTTCCTCTTCCACCGCGGACCTCTCCGAGTGGCTTCCACTCGCCGGCTCTGTGTGCGTGACGGCTAGCGAGCGCGCGACCCTGCACGTGTACCACGACGCGATAGATCGCCGAAGCTGCCCTCCATGCACCCTGCTCTTCCTCGCGCACTCGCCGCGTTCCTAGAACTCCGCGACGAGGAGGAAAGTGCCCACTAACTGGTCCCCCTGTACGCGCGTATTCTCCCGCAATTAAACCTCGTTCCTCTTCTTCCGATACCTCGGACTTGGTCCAAACTCCGCGACCATCCAACACTCGGACTTCGAGGATCAGTCGTCGAGCGTTCCACACCCCCGTTGCACGCATATCGCGCTTCCGTTCTCCGCGTAACCCGATGGTTGGATCCTCCGGCAGGCGACTGGGAACAAAGGATCGCTGGCGAGAAGCGTGGAGTCATCGAGAAATTTGCAAGTTTCAGGTTACCTCCGCTGTTGCTACGCCGACGCTCGCGGAGGATCCTGGCGGCTGCACACCGGCAGGGGAAGGGCGCGCAGCCACGAGTATGCACAGATTTAACGATGCCGCGTTGATGTTCATTAAAATTCCATTTCGATGTTCCGGGGCCCGGGGCGTCGGAGGGGGCACGCCGGCAGGGCAGAGGCGCGCGAGTGCAGCCGTAAATCAACATTGTCGTCACGATTTCGCGACTTTCGACGAAACCTCCGTCGCCTCTCGCGACGCGAGCGCCCTCGCCGCCATGCTTGATCGCGTTAACTCGATCGCGCGGCCGCGCGAAGCCGTTAATTACCGGCGCCATTGGCATTTCCATCGGAATGCAAGCGAAGAACGGACATACAAGCGATCGCGTCGCTGCCGAGGAACAGTTACTGAACCTTGAACATTCCGCGTGCCCGCGTCGATAGTTCACCGATTGTTCCAACGATTCGATCGGCCCGTCGCGAGATACGCACGCTTGCCCGCGCATACGTTCCATCTCGACCCTCTCGATTCCGCGCGAGGAAACAGTTAGCGGACCTTGAGAGAGTTTCCCGATGGCCAACGTCTCCGCGAATTCACGGCACGTTCGCCGGCTAGACGACGCGCGATTTACGATCCGGAAACGTCGCTGGCCGGACGTCGGCCGACCATGCGGGATCGCGGTACGTCGAGGAATCGGGAAACGGCGAGGGAAAAAGGGGGAGAGACTCGCAGGGATATAACGGATAATCCGGAATACTTCGCGACGGGGGTTGTGGCGGTCAGGGGGCAAGGCGGAAGGATCGTAATTCCTCGTCGATCGTGAAAGCATTAAGCAACGTCAGCTGGTTGTGCAGGGGCGGCTGTCGTGGCCCGTAGCCCGATTCATTAGTTAAATAATGCCGGCACGGTCAATGGCCGCGTACCAGAGTTAACCGACTGACTCGCGAACCAGGTCGACCCGTTTTCGCGATATCTTTGCTGGTCCGGTCGGTCGAGACAAAAGGGACTACGCCGCGAACAGGGAGGGGGGCACCGTTCAGCCCCTCGTACCCCGTCAGATTCGTACAATCGTTCCTTTGACCGCGGTTTAAGTGCTTTCCGGATTTATCGTACGCCTCGATTACTCGCGAGCCGCGCCCCCCGATCGCGTAATTTATTCCCTCGCGAGCACGACTCGCGCGGCTGGTATCCGAAATATTTTTGACGAATGGTTCGCGTGGTTCGCGGGGAAATTAACGCGTCTCGTAGCTATTCCGCGATACCCGTATAACTGGATAGGGCAGTACCTCGGAATCGTATATACCCTGGTAAGTAGGCAGGGGTAAAGGAAATTCGGCGATACTCGACGGAAGACGAAAGCGACGAGTTACGAGGAGCGAGGAATTTTCTGACCGGCAGGGATGAACGAGACCTGGAACCGGTCGTAACTCCCCCGGCGCGCTATCGGCGCCAGCCGATAACCGGAGAGTGGCCAATTTATTTATCACCGCGCAGGCCCGTACGTCTCTCGCGACGTCCCCTCGGTTGTTATCGTACGCTCGGTCCGCGACGTTTACCCCGAAGCGAAAATTGAATCGGCGGAGCGTCGTTGGCATCCTGCTCCGACCGGCGCGCTACGCGCGACCCCTTCCCGCGCTGGAGAACTCGCAGATCGCGCCACTACGTTATCGTAGACTGTAACTTTCACGTTCGACTACCAGAATCGGAGAGACACTTAGCGGCGCGGAAAGTGGGCGGTTTATTGTCACGTTCGAATGCGGACTGGACCGTAAGTCACGCGGGGCGTTAGGGTACACCGCGAGGTCGAGGAGTCCGAGGAAACAAAGAGGACTGAAAGGTGTAGAGAGGTCGGAAGGCGGAGACGAAAGGAAGGCAGAGAGAGAGAGAGAGAGAGAGAGAGAGAGGGAGAGGAAGGCAGAGCAAGGGTGGAAGGAGGCGGCTGAAAGGAAAGGTGTAGAGAGGTCGGAAGGCGGAGTCGAAAGGAAGGCAGAGAGAGAGAGAGAGAGAGAGAGGGAGAGGAAGGCAGAGCAAGGGTGGAAGGAGGCGGCTGAATGAGCGCACGAACGCCTCCGCTGATTTTCTGATCGGATTCCAATGGAGGAAGAGGAAGAGGAGGTCTTTGACTCCGGTGGCGCGGCAGACTGAGTCTGGAGGCTGGTTGATCTAAATACCGAGTAGATACGATCACGATTCGAGATCCTACGCACTGCCTGTCCCTCTATCCGGTTGGCCGTGCGCGCGAACGTGTCTCGCTTCTCTCTCTCTCTTTCTCTCTTCTCTCGCTCCTCTCGATCTCTCAGGCTCTCTGTTCCTGCCCCTTTCTCCCTGCCTCTTTATCGACGCGACAGCCAGCGATACCAGGAATCGGCGATCAACGCCGGAGATAAACGAAAGGCTGAATCGCTGATACACGACGTCGACGGTGCATTTAGCACTCCCGAAGCGTTAAAACCCAATCGGCGAACGCTTTGGGAAAGTCGGCCGTCCCGGACATCGTCGATCCCATCCTTTCTACGTCCTCTTAAGCGTTCTGCTCTCGAGAGTGCCGCGGCGGGCGTCTTTTGTTCTTTCCCGCTCGCTGATCCTCGCGACCGCCGCCATTGCCGCGCATTCGTTCCTCTGCGAGCGCCGAGCCGATCGGTATCGGCCGATCGGAGGAATCCGGCTGGATTTTTAGCGACCAACCCCTCTCGATCGTTGCAACGCCGCCGCCCATAATGTAGCCTGCATACCCGCCGATACAACTATATTTACAGATTATCGCCTGTAAATTTATTATATGTATATTTATTACGATTCCACCGCGGGGCACCGCTCGGAAATCATCCTACTTTATGCCCGGTGCCCCTTTACACACGTACCGCGCGCTCGCGCACTCGGGCCTAATAACCGGAGAGGTAACGCAAGGAAATCTCTTTCTCCGAGTCACAGAAGCGACCTACGCAGTCGAGGACATTTTTCCACTTAGCCCTCCCTTTCTCTGGCTCGTTCGCTGCCTCGTTATCTCGTTTCCACTAGGAAAGCCGTGCTAGTCGCGGTTAGAGATAGGCAAGCCGCAGTTGTAAATTTTCATTTTACGGTACGCTCCGAGGCGCTGACAGGATCGAAGACGCAACGTAGACAATAAACGTGTCCACTTAACATCGTGCTCAATTATCGGACTAACGTCTTTAGCGTGTCGCAACGGTAACTACCAGCGGGCAACTTTACGAGCTGGATCTTAATAGAGCGGTATAGCGGCCTGGGTTTACGGTGGATCTTATTTTTCCATCCTCCGAAGCCTCTCTCATCGTCCTCGGACTTCCGATCGCTATCCACTACACATTCCCGAGGACGCGAGAATTCCCAGCCGCGTTCCGCCGGTAAACTCGCGCGAGAACGGATCACAGTTTTCACCGATGTGTGTGTGCTACGGGTCGTGGATCGGTCGGGAAGAAAAATTCGTTCGGACGTGGAGTTGGACGCGGATGCAACGGGGACCAACGAAGAATACCGCGGGAGAATGGTACCCATCTGCGAGGTCCACCAGAGGAGAGCTTTCGTGGCGCGAGAGAGCTTCGTGAAAGTGGCCGTTCACCAGGGACGAAAAGATTCCCGAGTTACACGGCCGTGCGTGTTCCTCATCTTTCTTGGTGACCTCGCCGCTCGTCGCTACTTTCCACGGCAATCTTTTTCCTGCCACGGGCAACCGACGGATCGGTACCTCTACCGAGAAAGCTTCGAGAAAGTCACCCACCGACCTCCGCTTCTCCGTCGTCGATCATTCGCGTGGCCCGGTGGGAGCAACGATCCGCGTTACTGGACGATACCTTCGCGATTAGCCTGACCTTCGCACCTCCTCGAGCCAGGTTAAGGGATTCGAAGGAGAAGGAGGACGAACGGGGAAGATCAACGGTGAAAGGAAGGCCCGAAGACAGACTTGACACGGTCTTGCTCCGCGCTGCCGTTCCTCAACTTCCTGCTTTTATTCCGACAGTGAAAATTACCTTTTCGTGTAGCCTCTTATTCCTGGATAAGATACCCTGGCTTCCCGGATAAATCGTTCGTTGGATCTCTTTCTTTCGTTCCCCGTGTGGAACCTTCGCGAACAGCTGCGAGGAAAGGAAAGTTCAGTCGGGAGAGGAGGCTTGTCCCTTTGACGAATCCCGAGGAATCCTGTTTCTGCAGGCATCTCGTGTCATGTGTCACGCCGGTATTCTTTAACGCGTTGGCTGCTGGATCGACGAGTGTTTCGTTTCTTTTTGTTGTCGCGATAGCAACGATAATATCGAAAATTTGACGAATTTTTACCACTGTCGTCCATAATCATCAGTGTTTCGCTGTCAAATTTGGAAATACCTTTTGTGATTCGTTAGTGTTCGAAGTTAACTTGGCAATTGGCATGTCACTGTCCAATTTCAACGATGGTATTGACAAATTTGCAAATATTCGTTTAACCTAATTACTTCCCGTAATCTTGGCATCGTCTGTCAGTAGCGACCTCCGCGGAATGCAACGTGATAATGGGATCAACTTCCTTCGTATAACGTGGATACCGTTGCTTTTCGGTAACCAGATTATTCGTGGAAATGCTTCGCGAAAACGTGCGGGAATTGCAGAAATCGGCGGCTGAAAGAGAAAATGGCGGGAGGCAGAACGGAACCGTGGAAGATCTCGGTGACATCGCGGAGAACGGAAGAGAGCGTCGGGGATCCCCACCCTCGGTAATCGAGCACGAAATTAGCCCGCGATTTGTGCGAAACTCGATCGCGGATGGTTCGCACGATCCACGAAACTGGATCGGATGTGTATCGAGGCGCGAGGAAACAACGGACGACCGTTACTGGCCGATCCTCCGCGAATGCCCGAAGAACTCGTTGGATCGATACGGATCGTAGATTGACCGGGTAATTAGGCTGTTGCGGACACTCGCCGGGGAAAGCGAACGAATCGGCGATCGATTTTTGCCAATTGACCACTCGTGAGTTTGCGGTTGTTGCTCGATCGCGAGACAAATCACACGAGACGTGCTCCTTTGTCCCCTCGCCGCTTCATCGAGAATTCCGAGTACCGATACTCAAGCTGTATCGTTATTGGGATTATGGGTTCTAAAGTAAAATAACTACGATATATATTTAATATGATTTAACCCTTTGCGTTCGGGGTACGAGTTGAAAAATTTTCTTCCATAGGGCTGATGATATTTTTTGAGCAGTAAATAGGAAATCGTATAATAATTAACACGTAGAATTATTCAATTTCAATACCTCGCACACTGTTACGTTATTTTAAATTTCATACATTAATTAATATCGAGCTTCGAAATTTTATCAAATGGTGACCTAGAGGCATTTCTCGAGTGCAAAGGGTTAATAATAATATAATAAGTAATAT
>NW_016909734.1:809680-829846 GCF_001483705.2 Eufriesea mexicana
ATAAAATAAATAACTAAGAAATATGTATATAGCACTGTACTGGTGATAGTGATAATAGTTTGAATAGGATAATGGAGAATATTATATTAATTTATTTTTACAATTATTTTTATTTTCTGGTTGTTGTATTATTATACAGGGTGTCAAAAAGTTGGGACCAAACTTGGACTATCTGTGTTACTGAAATTAAATAGATGAAAAAAGTTCATTTAAACTTATGTCTTAAAATTCTTTATTAACTCGACTAATCATATTGGGATTATGGGTTCTAATAGTGAAATAATTACAATATATATATTCTCTTTTGAAGTCTTTTATTTCTCATGGAAGGTATATGTTTCTTCTAATGCTTCTCCTGAGTGACTAACCGACCCCTCTAAGACACATCTGCAGCTGTACCCTACTCCTGGGAGAGTGTCAAGAGGGTACGAAACAGGGTTCGTCCAAACCCCCAATTCCCATGGAGTGTTTATATAAACATTCCTTCTGTAAACTAATATTTTATAAACTATTTATTTATATCTTATATCCTAGATTAATTTTTGTCTACAGCTAAACTTATCTTTTTCAACGATCGTTGAGAAACAGGTAGTAGAATCTCTCTGCAGTTGTTGAAATTTCCGTTTTCGTAATTTCAAATGGCGTAGAATTCGTATGATCGGCACGATTAAAGTTTCCTTTTCACTGCGAATACGAGGTATTTAATAGAGGTACCAACCTGAGGATCCAAATCGCTCGTGTCGGATATTTTATTTTTACCCCCTTTAAAAATATGATTTTTAATTATTTCATTTTTCGAACTGCATTTTAATTTAAAATGATGCTACTCGGAGAATAATTTGTTACAAATTTCTGGCTAAAGTTATTTGGTATAATGGCCATACTAAATGAGACGAGTCTCAATTGGGTCAGAGGTGGATAAGATATCAAAGTCAAATTAATTTTTTAAACGCGATACTGTTTTTCCGATCTAGATATCGCGTGATACTCGATGCAATGGACGGACACGAGTCAGATCTATAGAAGTTAGATCGTATTTTAATTTTATTACGATCTGTGAATCTAATTCGTGCCACTTTACTCCGTGCACTATCATGCGATAGGTCATGTTCCACGTCACTTCGTGTAATATATTTATACGAAATGTACTTTTTATATGAAAAGACACGTGCCACTATTATATCTGAGGAAAAATTATTTATAAATTCCAATATCCACGTCTGCGTTTCTTAAACTTCGCCACTAACTTTCCTTTCATTTTTTCATCCAGTGGTCACGATAAACTTGACTCGTGAATTAATTTTAATTGAATTTTATCTCACTTTTAAATCTCCCTCGGTGATATGATTTCTATGTATCTTCTGTCTACTAATGAAACTCGGGAATAAAATTATCAGGATTTCAGGAAGGAAATGAAAGCGTTTAGCGTGCAGGGAAATAACCTAATGATGTACAGCAGATGTACAGCAATAGATATATAAAGTTTAATGTAAGTGAAATATATACACTTGTGCGAATGTAAAAATCAGAGCTTTAAACTCGTCTCTATGGGTCTCGATACTTTAAAAGCGTTCTATGCTGTTCCGGATTAGAGACTGACTACTGCAAGAGACAGCAAGCCCTTTTAACCCTTTTCGGGTGCCGTATATATACTAATTAATAGAGCTAGGCCTGGTTATGGTTAAACTATAGAGAGTTCTATAGTAGACTGTTTCCTGCGCTGATGGTGGGTCCTGATAATGATAGCATAGGATACCAAAAGAAATCGCGAATCGACTATTGCCAACGAAAACAAATTGTAAGCCGATCGATATCTTCTAGAAGCAAATCGAAAAGTTATTCTATATAACAAAATTAAGTTGCGTGACTCCTCTACGGGGAGGCGAAGCGTAGGTTAAGGAAAGCATAAAAGCGTGGTCCTTGACAAGCAAAACAGAGTCCTTAGAAATCGGTTGTGACCAGTACAAGCGTGAGTCGCTTAGTGTTGGAAAGAGAATTTTAAAAGAGTACGTCTTTGTGTGTTTTCGTTATCTTGGTGTTCTTTACAGTTTACGAGTTTTGAGTTTGTGTTATCGTGTTCTCGTTCTTTCGTGAATTTTCGCTGTCTCAAGACCAGTTTTGTCATCCTACAATAGTACGGTCGTGATGGTTGTCCGGTCTTCTTGAGATTTTTAGGTGAACTCTCTCGTGACTGCTCTGTCGGTAGTTTTATAAGTTTCGTCTGTCTACTGATTGGTCGCTATAATATAAGAGGTGGATGTGTGTCATTTTGTGGTGGTGGAAGTTTAAATAATTTGGATCCTTGTTACGGTTTACCCAAGCGGTGGTTTAGGTGTCGACGAGTATATACAAGTCAAGGGACGCTGACAATAAGGCCACAATTTCAAAGCAGATATAAATTGTTTTAATGTTCAACGTACCGATATAAAAATTTCTCTAGCCTCGCGAGCATAGAACGAAACACACGATTCTATGTTATAAGAAAGACGAATTAAATGAATTTCTCTTGGAACCGACGTGGTGAGCCAATAACGACCAGATAAACGTCCCAGCCCAAAATTTGATTTCTCCATAGGCTCCGTGCAAACGAATTCTTAACTCCGGGAAACAGCGATAAATCTCGGTGAAAGTCAGCCCCTTTTAATTACGGTGTTCAGAGCAAACATACTCTGACTCACCGCGCACGTTTCCAAAAGCGAAGATGCTGAGTCAAGCGTGCCGTCAACCCCCGTCGACTTAATTCGCTCGGATTGGATCCGAGGAAATCCTCTTCGAAGCGATCGGAAAATCTCGGCCGCTCCTTGCTTAATAACCAGTGACGCATAGGTTCTCGGCCGATACGCCGCGTGATTCACGGGTTCATCCCCTGGACGTGCGTACAAACTTCCAACGAGGGGATCCAACCGTGATCTTGTCAGCCCTGCTTATCGTTCGTTTTTAGTCACCGGTCGGGCAAGGAGAGAAACACGTGCAATCATTTCGAGTCGTTCGAATTCTACATCTTTTATTTCATCCAGGAATCCTCGAATCGAAGGATGCTAAGGGGTTATAACGCGAAGGAATAGTAGAAATCAGTGGAAGCGGTGGAAAAACTGTATAGATCTTTATTAAACGAGCGAACGGTTAAGACTGGTCTGTTTAGGGGTAGGTCTCAAGACGTCTTCAGAAAAATGAGAGACAAAGGACAAAACGCAGGACAAGGGATCACCCCACATTGCTAGGATGTAGGATTTACTTTACTATTTAGTTTTTAATACGAGAAAGGATAATAAGGACTCGAGTGGGGAGTAAAATATCTCACTATCTTGTCAAAAAACTCGCGAAATCGACAGTTCTGACACTCGGGAGTATACGAAGCATGAGCGAAATTTTTCGCGAATTTTCGCAGCGTCTCCAAAATCGAATAACACCCCCTCGCGAGTCGATGCTACGTACGGGGGGAACTGGTGGAAACGCTGAGGGCAGAGGGACGTGAAAGCGCGGCGCTATCTGTGGGTTTTCAACCCCCTATATTCGCATTATTGTCCGCGATCGCAAATGGACACGTTAACCCGCGCTGAAAGAAGCCGGGCCCGGGGTAAAGAGCCGGCGAAGAGGGACCGGGGTGAAAGGAGAGCCCGGGATGAAAGGGTGGGAAAAGTAGCCGTGGCAAAGGCGGGGGTAAACGAAAAAGCGTGGGGCGAAATTGGAAGACGAGAGAAAGCGATTCTAATGCCACGTTCGATCGTAAATGTCGTGGATCGTTAGTACGGCGAATCCGGGGTTGAAATTTTTCCCCGGAGATCACGGTATCGGAAATTCGAAAGCGATCTTATTACCGATAATATAACACCTATACCTTGGACCGGGCGCGGTAACCTCTTGGTGGGGGAATAACTTGGTCGAGGACGTCGCGGAGGAATCCTTTAAAGTTGGCCTCGGTTCCTGTTCGATGCGGGGGAAGAAGGTGGTGGGGCGCGCCGAGGGGGCACGGAACGATAGAAAAATCCATGAATAGCGTCTCAGGGAGGGAAACACGAGACGAGACAGTTTTTCTCGTCGATCGAGGAGGAGGTTCCACGCTGTTCCCTCGACATGCTGACGCGTCGATCCGCGTCAGCTCCGCGCGCACCGAGTCTCGCCGCGTGTAGGCGAATTTCGTGGGATCGCGTGTGGCTGCGTGGGAGGGCGTAAACACGCATTGTATCCTCGTCCGATGAAACACGAAATAACCAACCCCCTCCGGATATGATGGGTGTATCGTGATTCCTCCTTTCCTTTGCCGGGACCAGACTGCAGTCGGGAGACGCTTTCACGGAAGATCGCAATCTTTCGGTGTTCCCATAGGATCCATAGAATTTCTCAGACGAATCGGAGGACGAGGCAATTTATGTGTCGGGCGCAGGCATCGGAAGCGTACGCTATAGGGGTGTCGTATTGGCGAGATGGATTGATAATCTCGATGCCATTTCTGTCTCCGAAATTCATACTTTTCGGCCTGCCGTTTGCTGGTATGGCGAGTTTCGCGCGACTAATTACGGGAATTAAACTGGATAGAAAAATGCAAAGGAGTTCTAGGAGATTTCTAGTATCTCGTTTCGTCACGTTTCCTGTGACATGTCCAATTTGGTAAAACTTACCGTCTCGCGTAGGAAGTGACAAACGTCCAGGACGGTAAAAATCGCAATGTCGCGTGGGAGGTGACATGCGCGTACACGAGGATATTCGATCGTATCTGTTGCGTTTAACGAATAAGATACGAAAATTAAATCCACTGTATCTTTTAAAACGATACAGTACGTGCAGCGAGAATGTCGATGGAATTGGAAAGTAATTCAACGATACGTGCGATGTTCGCGATACGACTGGAGTTAGGGACCAGGGTGGCGCTAGTAGTCTTGTATACTGTAGTTAGTCGAAAATAACCGTGGGCATAGGAATATTCATAGCAACGACGGATGTACCAATATTATATCGAAACTCGTTATTTCGAGATTTTACTTTGGGAATTTATTTCTCAAACTTTTCTTGACTTTATTTCAAGCTTTATGAAAGCTCATACGCGTATCGTTTCGAACGCTCTGACAGTAATATTTCTCTGATTAACTCTTTGACAGCCACGTCGAAATCGCATGGACATCACGGGAGTATTTTTATTATTCAAAGCATACAAGTGCTCCGGTCACCAATGACTATCGTGGTGTCACAAGGGAAACCGTGGTCGGTCATATATGACGAACTTCGACGCAGTCAAAGTGTTAAACGAAGGAAATGCAATCGCGCGAATACTTTGTACGCGCATTAAGGGTGAAATTGGCGCGATTCGCGTACCACTAGTGCGGGCACATGTCGCCCCTGGTGAAGCACGCGTCAGAGAATTCCTGCGGCCGCAGGTGCATCCTCTGTCCGGTGGCCGCGAGCGGGCGGGAAAGAAGCGGGAAAGAAGCGGGAAAGAAGCGGCGGCAAAGAGGATAACGAAGACGGGAGCGGAGAGCCGAGGTCGTTTCGTTGGTACGCGCGCATCGCGGCCAGCTCGGCAGGCTAGCTTCGCGATACAGATACATAGGCGTCGCGAGATCGAGGCTGCGTCGCGGGAAAGAGAGAGGGTGAGAGGCTGGCGACGTGGTGGGAAGCGAGAGGACGAGTCGGGTAAACGGAGACGGAGGAAACGTGGATGCAGGATGCTAAAGAAGGCTAGCTCGAGCTAGCGACCTTCTAAGGCCGCGTCGAGCGAATGCTCGCCACTCTCTTCGGCTTTTTTCTCTCGTCCCCGTGCCCGCTCCTCTCCTCTCCGCTCCTCCGCGTCGCCTACTATCTCCGGCTAGACATTTCTTACCTCGTTGACGATGAAAGGCATCGAGCGCATCGGCCGCGAACGATGGAAACACGGAAAGCTCCGTTCCGCGGATCCTCGTCCCACCGGCTCTACGACGACCAATTGCGATCCGTTTCTCTTCCTCCTCGCCGCTCTTCTTCTTCTCCGTCCCGCTCTCCATACCCTGGCTACGCTTCTTTCTAGTATTTCCAGCCGACTACCATGCCACGAGATACCTCCTTCGACCTCCTCCTCCTCCTCCGCCTTCTCCTCCTCTTTCCGCCACGCATGCGACAAATCCATGGTATCGACGGATTCGGAGGAACCACAGTTTTGAATGCCAGCTGGATGGAGCAAATCGCGCGACGAGTCCTCGAGCAGACGCGAATCTATTAGATTCGTGATTCGAATTGCACTAGGCACGTGAACGTCGAAAAAGGGGAAGAAATTTGGAAATTTTTATATAATAACCCCCCTTTCGCATATTCCTCGTGTCTCTAAAAGATTTTTAACAATTTACGACAGATTAATATAGATAATTCTAATTCTAATTCTAATTCTGCGAGAAATTTCGTGACTGGCCTGCAGGAGGCCCACACCGGCCATATGGCCACGCGGCGAGAAACCCCGTTCCATATGATAGCCGGAGGAAACGGGGCCAGCTGGGAACAATAACGAACGCGTGAATCGACACTCGAGAGCGGAAAAGTTGGAAAGTAAAAGTGAGCGAACGTAACGAAATGCGCGCGTAATTAGAATTAACGCGGCCTTATCGGCAAAGATTAGCGGCGGCCCGCCGCGGAGCATTCCAGGAACGATCGTTTAATAATATTCCGTTACGTTGGACGTACAAGGTGAACCAGTGTGAAAGGTGATTGCAACGCGGATGCATTTTTATCCGCTTCCACCGCTTTCAAGAAACGTATCCACGTTTGCCGATAACGTGAGCGAAATTCCAGATTCGCCAATGCACCACACGTCACTTGCCGCCTTTTTATCCGCGATTATCGCTCGCCGATTTCGCCCATCTATACATCCACGTACCCCGATCAAAGACGCGAGAATTTTTCGAAACAACTCGCCGAAAATCACGATCTTCCAGTTTCCGGGAAACGTCCTCGTGGGTCGAGTTAGAGGAAACTCGGTGTTCCTGCTTTAATGGAAGATCCTTGTGTACGATAGGCACGTTCGCGACGTCTAATTGGAAATTAATAGGAGCGTATTACAAGCATGAAGCAGCTTCGTATTTACGATCAATCAATATTTATAAGGATAAGAGAAATCACTGCGCGAGTGGCAGCTCGAGGTAACCAAAATGGCGGAGTCTCTAATGTAATAAAATCAGTGATCAATTCGAAGACAGAAGTTTCGCTTATTATGTTCCAATGACACGCCGATTTTCAGATGATGATCGCACCTACTCGAAATTATTAATTTAGGATCATGGAATATTAGGATCAAGGGGGTAGAGAAGGTCTCGCGATTCTGTGTGGCGTTTGGGAACCGGCGTCATGGTACCCCTTTTGCCTATGATACTACCTACTAATTTCTAAGATCGGAGATCGGCCGAGTTAAGCTTCGTTCCGTGTCAACTCTCCAGCCCCCCAGTTTTCTCTCCCACCCCCGCGCCACTTTTCTCAGTGACCATTGACTTAGAAACTTTATTACCATCGTTATCGATCGCCGCGGGAGCAAGGTTGGATTTAATTCCCGGCGTGCCCCTCGCGCGTTACCTTTCCAGATTCGCGTTGCTGATTTACTGGAAATAGCTTCCACGATTTTACCGCCCCCCTTACGAGCTCGTATATCAATCCGCATGCACGTGTCCTGACGTGGGCAAAATGACGTGATCGAAAGACCGGCGAGTCTTGGGAGTCTCTGTTGGATGACTAACGATTCATTGGTCCTTAGTCGCTAGAAGGGCCTGGCTGATAAACGCAGACCAATTTCAGAGTGTAAAAACAATCGACTCATTCCTACTTTCACTAAGGGTCAATGGTCATCATCACCTCACCAAAAACTAACATTATACGAGCACCCACAAAATTTGCGAAAAGTTAGTTTCAGTCCAGTTTCAGTTTTTCCAACGTAGCCTTATTGCTAGAACCCGTGTTGTATGTTGAAATTCGGGTTTCAACATCTTCTTTTCGTGTCATCCTGCTGGAAGAATCTCCCTGATCGCAGTGAAAACGAAAAAGAAAGATGGCGGTAGCTATGTAGATTCTTAAGGAAATCAACGACACGCGCGAAATTTAGCACGGCGGTCTTATTGCTGTCGTTATCGATCGATATATCAGCCTCCGTATTGAGTGCGTGGATCGATAACCGAAGCACGGATAACCTGGCGGTTGTTAAAGTTTCAACGAAGTTCCTCCCAGCGAAACTCGGTTGGCCGACCGTGAAATTCGCTAAAT
Source organism: Eufriesea mexicana (assembly GCF_001483705.2). NCBI lineage: Eukaryota > Metazoa > Arthropoda > Insecta > Hymenoptera > Apidae > Eufriesea > Eufriesea mexicana. Next base: position 817,889 of record NW_016909734.1, read on the forward strand.
AGTGCTAGCCTCGTTATTGCCGCGATCCATCAGTGTATCGATTGATAAATGCCCCACGCCACCGAAACAAGCCACCTCGGAACGGTACCTCGGCTCGCTCCACGATGCTGCATTCCCGATTCGTAATTTCACCGTGGCCCGTATACCCGCGTTTCCATTCCCGTCCGGCGATCCATACCCGAAGATCGATACCCCCCGGTATTCTCGGTCCGCGAGATCTATAGCGCGCTCCTCTGCATTCCACCGCGCGTACGATAACTATAAACTATAAACCGAGCAATACGCGCGACAAAACACGCTTTCCTCCGAGAAACGCTGCAACTTTCGGTCGCGGAATTTACGACGAACCCCCGCGATGGCTGGGATAAAGGACGACCGGTAGGAAGAGCAAATACGCGCTAACGGGCCCGTTAACGCGCCTTTATTTCGTCCCACCCGTACACGACATACGCGAATACCTGGCCAGAGACATAAATTCGGCAACGACCAGAATTTTATTCCTCTTCCTATTTCCTCTTCATTATTACCTGCATCGCAACGGTTTACTACTCTCTCTATCGTCGTCGATCGGATTATCGCCGGGAAAAATATCGCGGTCCCCCTATCTCGCAGATAAGAACCGATACCGTCCGTACACCATCCGAAGTGATTACGTAAGCACGATTAGAGCCGATGGCGTCGTTGTTTTCCCATCGTCCTCTCGCGAATCGATGACTCGTGGGGGGATCAATTTCGGGGCATAGTTCGGGTTTCACCGGCCCCGATTTCGCTTCATAAAGATGGTCCGATGCTACGATCTATGTATCGCGAAAGATGCTTCACCGATGAAATTCCGATTGAATCGCTCTATGATCACTGTGATTATCCCCTGGCAAATCGTGTCATCGAGTTCTTGCTGGGTTTCGATCTAGGCTCGATCGGTCGTACGGCTCGATTTTAGCCGTGTTCGGAGTTTACATTTAGCATTTTTGACGCAGTGACGCGATCGACGCGACAATTGCTGTCAAAAATCGGTGGAAAATTGACGAAAACCCTGACTGCTTCTTGATAGACCGATTTTAATTCGAGGATCTAGTAGAATGGCGATAATCCAGGTATGAACCAGGTATACCCAGGCCAACGCATCGAATCCGTTGAGGTAATCAAACGTCCGCGAGAAATTTTTGAAAAGAAAGAAGACCTGTCTCCTTTTCGCGAAATTTTATCTAGTCTCGTTGACCCAGGTATAGATCCCTGACCGCTATTCCTTACGTCGATCCATCACCGACGTGGTTGGACAGGTGTCTGTACCGGTGCTAATTGTGCATGCTCTCGACGGGAGCTCTCGGCTGTCGGCTAATCGTCGACGATCGACGGATTTTCTTCGAGAGCTTGATCGTGCACGCGCGTAGTTTCTCCGCGGCGGATCCACGAGATGCTTTCTCCTCGGTGAACGCCGAAAGGGTGGCCTATAACTGCGCCTCTAACGCGTTCTGTTTGCACGTTCCGCGGAGAAATCGACCGTTACGCCGTTCGTCCTTTTCTTTTTTTCCCGATTGCTCAAAGTTGCGCGAATAAATCGGTATCGCGATTAATATCTCGGATATCGATAAGTCGCGTAAGAATTCGGTATCTGGGAACTGCGAGCCGGCCACGATAGACCACGCGCGATCGTATCTGCCGCTATCTCGATTTCCGTGTCGCGGACAATGTAGCTTAATGGTTTAATAAGGACTGCTCGGTACGCTTAAACGCTTCTGCGAAGTGTCCGGTACGTACGGGCTGTTACCGGAATTACCCAGGAAGACGCGTCTGCAAAAATCAATCTCCATCGCGAGACCGTTTATTAACGTATCAAGAGAAAATGCACACCGTTCAAAGTTCCCGCCCGTTAATCGGTAATCACGGCGATAGACGCGCGAACCGTTGCAGGGGAAAAAGAGTCTCTCCCGCAACATAGTAAACACATACTTTTCGCCAATTGAGTCATTCATCGGTAATGATAGTAATAACGTCGGCGAACGGTGCTGGCGGGCATCGCCGGTTATTAAACGGAGACGACCCCGCGCCGAGGCGAAACGCGACTCTTTTGCGAGATGGTACCGGGCCAATTTAGCCCGCTGCACCCCGCGAGATAATCGGCACCCGGACACCACGCGTAATCACCACGGAATCATCGAAGACGAGCCGCGCCGAGCGAAGATTCCGCTCGATCTTCGGCGAAAGTAGACGTTTAGAACATTCCTTCTTCTAGGCCTCTCTCCTCGCGGGAAAGAGGTGTTCCTCGTCCACGGGATACACTCCGCTGGGATGTTCTTCTCCGTGTAAACTCTGCCGACGAGCATCGAGTCGCACGGGAAATTTCATGAACCCCGAGTACCGTGGACGAGTAGAATCGCGAAGCATCGCGAAGCGTGTATAGATTGCCTGATCTTCGTCGAACTTCGTAGAACCCGCTGGATCTTCATCGGTCAGCGATCTTCAGCGCGCGAAGATCGTGGATCCACGAAGCGCGAGCCACTCGAGGAACGAGGCGTCGAATTCATTTCTAGCAGGCAGACGGGGCCGTCCTTGTTCGCCCGAGGAATGGCTCCTCGGCTAAGAGGATCCTCGCGTGTCCTGGCAGGCAACGGCCGCTCCTACCTAGCCAGCATTCCCTGGATACCAGGCGTTTTCTTCGCTTTTGCTTCCAGCGAAACCGTGGCTCTCGCGTGTGGGGGCACGTCGATGACGAAAGTGCACGCGAGATATGCACCGACGTAGAATTGCGCCGGACTCCCTTTCGAGCCGCGCGTTTCTCCGACTCAAGCCTCTGGACACCCCCATCGCCGCCATTTTTTGGGTCCTCCGTCAGTTTTCTCGCAGGAAATCTAAATACTCCTCGACATCGAGTTTAAGAACCCACCTATTCCTCTTTCAGCTATCTGTGAAGGGTATTGAAGTTGACAAGATACTCCGCTACATCGAGTTTAAGAACCCACCTATTCCTCTTTCAGCTATCTGTGAAGGGTATTGAAGTTGACACCTGTTAGATAAATTCGATCTACGAATCGGGTTCAAAAATTTAGATAGGATCAAATTTTTGGGACTTTAACACTAGAACTACCAACCCAGTTAAAATGACTGGTCCCAGAATTTTCCTTTCTGCAATCACCGAACACGTACACCTGCTTTAAGAATAAAATTTGTATCAACTCGTATTAAGAAAGAACTGTAATCGATATATTCACTCGTATTCATCGTATCGCTGAAATTACTATAATCTGTGCACGTTATAGTTAGGTACCCATTAAAGATCGGTAGTTCTAGTGTTAAGGCTGTCACAAACAACGAAAGCTTCCTTTTCGTCTAATTACACAATCCTAAAACTCTCTTTCTGCTTTTGCATGTCGTTATCGTTCTCAATAAATACCTAAATATATCATATACGAAGGATAATAATCTCGCTGGAACATATATAAAATTTGTGGAAATTGTAGCTTAGGGAACTAGTATTAATTTCGTTTATTTAGATATTTCTCGAGAAAAATTGGAAGAATAATTCAACGATGTACATAGACGATAATTACGTTACATTGATTGGAGATACGGGTCACGGTGGCGCTAGTGAGTTCCGCGAAAGTAGTCTTAACACTAGAACTACCAACCCAGTCAAAATGACTGGTCCCAGAATTTTCCTTTCTGCAATCACCGAACACATACACCTGCTTTAAGAATAAAATTGGTATCAACTCGTATTAAGAAAGAACTGTAATCGATATATTCACTCGTATTCATCGTATCGCTGAAATTACTATAATCTGTGCACGTTATAGTTAGGTACCCATTAAAGATCGGTAGTTCTAGTGTTAAATAATATCAAAGTCCTTTGTACGTCAGATTCGACGTCAGATTACGACGTTAATGTGTAAAACATTGAAATGCCTCTAAACTCGGTATCGCGAGATGCATATGCAATTAACCCAGAGAATTGGCAACCAGGGAGGAAAGAAAATGGCGAATGCCACGCGTGTCGAGGATCGAGATCGAGGCCCGATTCGATTACTCTCAGGAGGCGATCATCCCGTGACACGGCGCATGCTCGTGATCTCGCTGCGCAGACCTTACGCGAGGATATTCGAATTCCCTGCGTGTAAGTGGAACGTGTTCTATCTGCGTAATAGCTAGAACGAAGGAAGGAAACGACGACGAATCGCGCGGCGCGAATCCAATACGCTCGATCGAATGTCCGCCACGCGCGCGGTGTCGAGTGACTCCTGGCTGTCGCGATCCAGCGAAAACGGCCCGGGAATTCGAGGGCGCGAGCATGCGACGTGCAACGCGAAACCTTTCCAACGCTCCGAAATGGCGGCCCGTGAGACGCCTCGCGGAAGAATACCGATCGCACGCGAACGCGCGAAATCAGCTCGGGTCCCGAGTGCGCGGTTTAAACCCGCTAGTCGACCATGAAATTTCTTCGCCTCCTCGGTCCATTCGCCGATCTCGCGTTTCGGTGGAAACTGCGGCGACCCACTCGTGCTGATGAGGTCCCCTAGCGCGCCAATTTAAGTCCGCGGTTTAACCTTGCAACTTTTTCCGTCCATTTGCGCTCGATCAAACGGAGGAATCTGTGATGGCGAACTTCGGGGTCGCGTTTTAACGAAAACACCCGAGGTTTGCTACCACTTACCGATGAGACGTCACACCTTACAGCGCCATTTTGGATCCGCGACTTAACTCTGCGCGGTACAGGATTTGCACAGAAATTTTATTGCATTTTAAATGAAACAAAATTGGTATACCTTTATTAATAAAGGAATATTTCGAGGTGGGATGAAAAATGCCCCACCTCATGCATTACGGTGCATCAAAATGGTGGGACATCATTAATCCCAGCGTGCCCCAAAGAGTTAAGAGAGACGTCTTGGTTTGCTGGTTCGAAGCTAATAAAAGAATCAGGTGATGTAAAATGCGTATGCAGGTATTGAAATTTTTCGAGGAGTTACTAAAAATGTCCCACCCCGTACATTACGCTGCATCAAAAAGGTCGGACACTTTAAATCCCAGCGTGCCCCAAAGAGTTAAGAGAGACGTCATGGTTTGCTGGTCCGAAGATCTCTCGATGGCCCGATGTTTTCGAAATCTTCTGGGTCTCGGAAGGGAACGGAAGGTGCACGAAGCCTGTTACGAGGCTGGAAAGACAAAAAGAGGTGAAAATGAAAGAGGAGGGAAAGGCGACGTCTCGAGATGTTACGCGGGGGCATGGGTAAGTCGGCAACGAGAGCAAAAGCAATTTATAATCGAGGCGATTACGCGTGGTGGTAAAACACGCGTGTAAAATGCGCATAACGAATGAAATACCGTGGCCGCGAGGTCCGCGCCGTTAATCGCATCGACACGGGGCACGAGGAGCAAGCTGCTACAAATCTCGTTCCACGGACGAGACATCTGGCCATTATTCCAGCCGCTTGCCGTGCCGGCCGCGGTACATTATCATCGAAATCGGCAAATTCGCAATAGCCGACTGTTATTCCAAGCGTTATTATCGAACGGCCAAATGAACGTCCCGTGGCGAACAACGACTGTCCGCGTTCCGAACGATATTAATAGCCGACGTCGTCGCTTTTATCTGCGGTACGGTTATTCGCGTCAGCCAAGGCAGGCGAAGAAGCAGGTATCGAAATGCTATGGCGAGAGGAGAAGAAACGCGCGACGAGGAGGTGAGAGGAATCATATCAGACAGTTTAATAAGTCGTGTCACCCTTCTGACAAAACTATGATTCTTTCGGAAAATCAGGGGGCCCCCTAACTACCCCTTTTCTGCCACAGTACTTCGCAAATGCACTAATTGTATGCTTTGAACCCCTAGTGATCAATGGATCCTAGAGAAGACATGTCCATCTTGGTACCTTTTCGCGAATACTTTGATAATACATATCTGCTTGATATAAAATTATATGGGACAAGTGCAAGATCAAGTGTCTGTATAAATGGATTATAATCCATACCGAAGTCTATGTGAGAAGATTTAAATAAAAACAAAATCATAGTACCGCGCAAATGCACTAAGCTTTGAACCCCTGGTAATCAGTGGACTCTAGGGAAGACATGTTCTTCTTGATGCCTTTTCACGAATGCCCCGATAATGTGTAACTCCTCGACATGAAACTATGTAGGACAAGTGCAAGATCTAGTGTCTGTATAAATGGATCACGATTCATACCGAAGTGTACGCGAGATTTAAATAAGAACAATATCACAGTACCGAGAAAATGCACTAAACTTTGAACCTCTGGTGATCAGAGGACTCTAGAGAAGACATGTCCATCTTGGTGCCTTTTTGCAAATGCCTCGATAATGGATGGTTCCTCGATATAAAACTTAGTGGGACAAGTGCAAGATCAAGTGTCTGTATAAATGGATCACGATCCATACCGAAGTCTACGCGGGAAGATTGAAATAAAAACAAAATGGCACGCAAAATACTGCGCAAGTGCACTAAGCTTTGAACCCCTGGTGATCAGTGAATCTTAGGAAAGACATGTCCATTTTAATGCCTTTTTGCAAATGCCTCGATAATAAATAGTTCCTCGATATAAAACTATGTAGGACAAGTGCTAGTAAAGTGTCTGCATAAATGGATCACGATCCATACCAAGTCTACGCGAGAAAATTCAAATAAAAACAAAATATGCCAGGAATATGGAACCTAGTTTATTATTATAGCCTATTATCCGCGAGCTAATTCCGACTGAACAGGTGTTCGCATTGCAGGATTTCTATGAATTAGGGTAGTTAACCTGTATATTCCTCAGTCTAGAGTACGCAGGTAGCCATGGAGCGTATTTCCAAGCGAAGGATGAGTGGGGCCCGATAACGGGCCATTAGCCCAGGTGAACGAAGCTCTGCTCGCGGCCGATGGAGTCCGCGTTTCGAGTCAGCTCGAGTAGCGATAAATCCGGCATCCTATGGCTATTCATCGTTTAATCGGCCGGTGTTTACAAGCCGGGTAATCCGGTCGATTCCGTTTGAAGAAGGAACGTCGTCCTCGAGGGAACAATCCGCGCTATTCGTGTCAATTAGCAGCCGGCCCAGGTGCAGGCGCGTGCTCGCGCGTGCTTTTTCACGCTTGGGCCGCACTAATTGCGCGGTGCAAACGATGCCCGACCTGACGTAACGCCTGCCTCGTCGGTCAACGTTTTTCGAGGTATCGAGGCCGTCGCGATCCATCGCGATCCATCGCGACGCGTGGCTCGTGCAACGCAAATGGCGCGAGCGTGCTCACACGCGGCTCCGGTAACGCGATCCGCAGGCGTCGGTTTCTTCTTTTCTGCTGATCCTGCCACCGTGTCATGCAATATTTTAATTGCTGGAACGCGGAAGAGATACGCTTCTCACCGGCACTCCGCGAGCCACCGCTCGCTTCCCTTGCCAGCCCTAATCGAGTTCCAATTGCTCTGACCTCGCTGGCCCGGTTTATCGACTCTCGCGGAAACGCTCCATCAAACGGTTTGCTTTCTAGATAGACGCTGCCTTCGCGGGCCCGGTCTAACTCGGGGCCCAATCTCCCTGCGATCCAATACTCTTGTACTGGAACTCCCGTGCGTATCCGGAGTCAGATGAGACGTAAGGTGAACATATGCGCGTGATTTATTCTACATTTTCCGCGTGCTTCTTCCTCGTCGATTTTTCATCAAGTATCGCGATGTATGCGCGCGGAATTCTATCCGGATTTGCGGAATTTTCGGTATCCCGGTCAAGTAACAGACTCGCTTAGAAAGCCTCGATAAGAAGTTTATAGGCAATCGGAAGGTTTTCGAGGATAGGACTCTCTGGCTTTTGGCGAGGCGGCTATTTTGCACTTGGCCAAAGTCAACAAACTAAATCAAGAGTACGGCCGGGTAAACGTCTGGCAGTAGCGAATCGGACGCTTTGGAAAAACACCGTAGGCCATTTCGGTATTACGCCCCCGGCCGAGGATTAAACGGTTCGGGCACGGTATCGCGTAGTCGACGGGCAACGAAGGTGGATCGTAATTAACGCGGAGCGTAAACGAAGAGCAAAGGAAGCAGTTTGGAAGGCGGTTTCGTACGAAATCGATGCAAATAATTAAACGGGCCTACGTCTCTCTGTTCTACCGCGGTGCTCGCGCGGAATGCCCGCGGGCCTTTTGCGGCATTCACTGACAGTTATTCGAGGCCAACGATCGAGAAGCCTGGAACGGGTCCCTGGACGTCGCGTTTCCACCGCCAGCAGTTTCCTCTCGCTCGTCTCCATCGCGATTTCCACGTCTCCGATCGAACACACCCTTTTACTCTCTTTGCGAGCGCGCGCGCGGAATCGGACAAAGACCGAGCTCGATCACGCTCGGCGCTGTGTTTCTCCCGAGCTTTCACGCCCGAATCTTCCGAGCTGCGCGCCTAATTATCCACGACAAAGGTGATTCGTACGCAAATGGCCGCAGAAACAAGGAAAACTTTCTCTTAATCTGCACAACTTTGCTTGCAAATTGTTGAAAATCGTTGGAGAATTTATCGGCTTTCACGGCTCCTTTCTCGTTTCTCGATTCGACGCTGCTCGGGAAACCAGTTTCCTCCTCGGCCGCGTCACGCCGAGCGTCGTCGGAAGTTCGCCGGCGTATTAAAACGCGAGAGCGAGACATATTTCTGCTACCGGCATCGGTAATACTCGATAAAAGTCCTATATATCTTCGTAATACACCGTGTATCGAGACCCGGCTGTGTAACGTGCCAGACGCAACATGGTGGCTGCTCGAGGATCACGGAACCAATAGATATGGCGGATCTCCGCTTCCGGCTCGAGTACGCCACCGTGTGGACCATTTTCAAACTGATCTATCCAACGTCGTGTTACATATTTTTGTGTGAAATTTTTTATTATACGTGAATCACGATTCGCAAATGCTGCATTTACTCCCTGCAGCGCCAGATTCGCGAAAGGGTGCAGTTGCAGCGACGCTGTATAATAATCGTAATCGTTGAGCTCGGTGTCGGTCCCTGAGGACTGTGGACAGTGGACAGTTTGGTTTTGCATGTGTTACGAAACGTGACAACTGTTTTAGTCAAATTTCTGGCTGTCTTGTGTCCGAATAGCGTTGAATTTTTATCGTAACATGGGGTAGGACAATATTAATGCCGAGCTTAACGTTTTCATTGCACTCTTCGAGTTTTGCTCAATTTTCTTTGCAGAATTTAAAGATACATTTTTAAATTACGCGTTGAAGGTATTGGTGATTCTAAATTCGTATGCAATTGAATTTTTAAAAATATAAAGTTCGAATGGTATAACGAGGATAATTCTGAGGAATTCTTTAAACTACGTGTTAAGTAGTCGTGAGAAATTTCGTTGACCCCTTGAGGGATATTAGTCCTGCTTCAAACGGTTCAGCGAATTATATCATTGTTAGTAAGTATTCGCGAAATTGTCAGGAATGTTTTCAGCCTCGTTTCAAATAATTGGAGTATATTAATAGAGCCGTGCTAAAATTAAGAACGATTCGAATGGTATAATGAACGTAATTATGAAGGATTGTTCAAAAAATTCGAGCATTTTTTCAAGTCATTGACACATTTGTGTACACGAGATCGATGACCACACAGGTATTCGCTGTTATGTTCCCATCCATGAAAATTTTTCCGAAACATCTAATTGGGTAGGATGGTCAAGTTATTGGACAGTCGTTGACAACGAAATCGGTTCACGATTGATCAAACTAGGAAAGTTGGGGCAGTAAAGTTCAAGCTTCACTGTGCACTCGCCGGCACCATTTTATGAACGACGGGAATAAAAATTCGCGACCAGCCCTTTCGATCTTCCACCGCTAAAATGTGTCAAACACCTGGGATTTAATGGATCCTGTTTACCTTACGTGTTTACCGTAATGCAGTGCCTGGATGCTCACCGGAGCAAAGATAAAAGCGCAGTCATGCATCGATCTAACGCTACTAATAAACCACGTAACCAGAAATCCCGAAACTCGATCCACCCACGGCTTAATCACCGGAAATCCTGCGCAGAGGAAGAACGTAATCGCGTGAGCCAGCTCGCGACCGAAAAGTTTCGAAGAACAACGGCAAAAAGGCAGACAGAGGCGCGTGAAGAACGGGTGACATCCAGAGGAAGCCAACGGAATCCCTCACACGACAGAGATATTCGCGCGACGGGGTAGGGTTTCGATAAAAGAAAAGCGTCGTAAAGGCTGAATTAGCGAATTCCGTGCCGATCGTTGCATCCGCGCATCGAAGTCGCATTCTCGAGCAAGCTTCGCTCGGATGGGCGCGAAAAATGGCGTGAAAAGTAGGCAGAAGGTGTGACGAAGAACCGTATGCCGGACACGAAGAGTCGCGAGTGAGTTTTTCATCCTCGACCAGTCGAAAGAAACGTCGCGAGTCGCGTCGAGCGCGGACAACTCCCAGAGACCCTGTCATTGGATTCCAGATGACACCGAGAAGGAGGAAACCGTGGGTAGCGCGATGGAGGAACGCTGAAAGGGATCGAATACACTCGACCACTCATAAAATTACAATGCTGTCGCGCGGCAGCCCGGGTAAAACGACCGGCGACACGAGCTCTAACTGTACAGCGACCGCCGGTTGACCGAGGATAGACTTGCAAAGTGACACCGAGCAGAACGGATTATCGCGTAAAAAGCGACTTGGCAACGTCGGCAAAATGGCGGTCTTTCGTGCTGTCTCCATTAACATTGTCCTGGCCATGGACTCGGTACCGGATTCAGCCTATGCACCTCGACCTCGTCGCGGGATCGGAAAGAGCGCGGATGACAGAATCTTGACAGGATCTTGGATCAGCGACGCTCGTCCGCGTGTTGGGTTTCAATGGGAGCCAGACCGATTCCTCTAATAAGTATGAGAAACCACCGTGGTCGACGGTGTTGTTTATCTGGAACGAGTCTGCGACAGAAACGCTCCCCTGTACCGGATGTGGCTTGCAGAGCCAGCGCGGATCGCGACTGTGGCCCTGTACCGGTTCCTCTGACGCCGTGGTACGAGGAATGATCGTTGAATCGTGGCAAGTCGACGCCAGTGATAGGTGCTCGCCTGTTAGACCTGTCGGGAGAAGGAATCCGCGAATGACGGGGAGCTCGATCGGCGGAATGAAAGATTCGGTAAACCATATGACTGACGCGGCAAGTGGTACACCGGTGTTGGCATTGTGTCGGAACGAGGCTGTCTGCGCAATTAGCCACAGTTGACAACATATGGCCATAAGGAGAATAGATATCCCGGAGGCTGTGGCGAGACACCGGATGACGTTATACATCAAGGATACGACAGTTTGCCCTTTTCAGACGAGGTGGTTGCCTCGACGCTCGATTCGCTCCGTGCGACGAGCAATGTACGTCGAACTTTCTTGTCTACCTCCGACAAATTTTTCCCGACACCGCGTAATTGCTCGTCCGAGTACTAACCGTACCCAACGCGATTCCACTTCGGCGATATCCGAGAAAGTCCGCTGCTTTTTACGTGGCAAAATCGACCAGTCGGTGGAAAAGAAAAGCCTGTTTTGCCGGGGACAACTAATGGGATTCGATTAAGCTTTTGAATCATTGATCGATCATTCCGTTCCATTCTCGGCATTTTTACGTCGTTAACGTAATTCTGGCTAACATTCGCGCTTTTTTCCTACGACAAGAACGACACTAATTCTCCACGATCTCGGTGAATAACAAGTCTCGAGGAATTCTCCGTTGTATATGAATTTTAGATCATTCCATTGTCCACGTCTAATCTTTTCAACCCGTCACAAGAAACTGCCAATATATTATTTCTTCCAATATTTTCGCTTCGTTAAAATACACTGACGTACTCTTTTCATAGCTAAGAACAAATGTCGAATATCAATGAGTGAGCAAAATAGGTCGCTTCGATGATCCCGCTGCCCACTTAGTCCCAAAAATGTCAGAAAGAAATTGGGGCAGACGAGTAAAGTATTAATCTTCCGATAGAATTTTGGGCAAAA
>NW_016909734.1:830635-838933 GCF_001483705.2 Eufriesea mexicana
ATTTTGGGCAAAAAGAAATTCCTTTTTTCACAAGACATATGCCGTTTTCGATGCAACTCCATCAGCCCTCCGTCCTCGGCGAACATCAAAGTCCCTCGATTCGGAAGCGAAGTTGTCGCCTTCGGATCCCGTGGACACGGCAGACATCGGGGAGCACTAACTTCGGTATTCCGCAGAAAAACTGCCAGATGTGTTTATAACGCGCGCACGCACGCAGCCGCTCACGAGCGTCGAAGCTGCACGGGTTTTGTCGCGTTATGGAACACGGCGATCTTCTTGCGACACCGATAAATTATCGTAAATGAGCGTAACGCGGACACCTGTCGCGCCTTAGCTCGGACAAATGTGCCATTACGCGGCGACTTTTTCGTCCCGAACGAATTCCACGAGCTTCGGGAAATTCTGCGCGAAGCGTACGCCGCTGAAGACGTAATACGCAATCTGTCCCAACGCGAGACCCGTATATCTCGGTTTTTGGTTACTCCGTTTTCCAGTTACGGATCGCGAGCAGCAGATAAACGACGTTAGCTTTTTCCCCGGGCAAACTTGTATACGTAATTCACCGATGATAGAAACGTTCTGCTCCGGCTGAAGCTTTTTAACGGCGCGTTTGGACCAGCCGAAGGTACGCTAAAAGTACCCGATTCAAAGACTCGACACTGGACTCCATTTTTTCCTCGCCACTGGTGCGCCATAATGTTTATTCTTACGTGGAAGAGAAGTTTCGAAGCGTAAGACGGATAAACGATAATTTTGAAGATCCTACTCGACAGTTACTTACAGTTTTGTGTAATTTTATATACATTTTCGGTCGGAATTCGTAGTACAATCGGTACAGGGCAATTCTACGTGAAAAAACAAATCGAAAATGAAGAATAACATTTTTCTATTCGAAGCTTCGTTCTCGAGATAATCGACTTTGAATATCTACTGCGCACGCTGGGTCCGGCCATGTTTGTTATGCACGCGTACGCAGTGAATATTCAAAGTCGATTATCTCGAGAACGAAGCTTCGAATAAAAAAATGTTATTCTTCATTTTCGATTCGTTTTTTCGCGTAGAATTACCCTGTATCGATTTTGTTACGAATTTTAGTCAACCCTTTATAAAATTTTCGGAAATTTTAGGACATTTTTATGCAATATAGCGTAATATCTCGAGAGTCTGTTAAGTTGTAGATATAAAGGAATACGACTGTATTTGTTCGAGCATCGTGTCAAACGACTGTTTCTATTCCCACATTCCCGTTTAGCGAAATCGGCGCGCAATTAGGCGTAATGGAGGATGCCCGAAGGAAAAACCGGCGTTTCTTTGGCCAGCCTTTTCTCGCCGTGTTTCTCCTCGCGGGTTCGAGCGTGTGCACTTTTATGAAACGCCGGAGATAAGGTGGGCATTAAAGACGCTCGCGTTAAACACTCGAGGCTTTATCAAGATACGCTCGAGCGCTTAATCATCCTCCTCGGCGCGCCGGTTCCAGTAGCCTGGCCGTTCTTTGACTAACCTCGGCTACGAAACAATAATAACAACGCAATCGATGGTATCGTTAAAGCAGCGACAATGCGGTAATTGCGACGATAACGGCGGTCGAATTTTTTCCAGTAGCGTAATAGTCCAAGGCTAGACCCGAGGTCGGCTTTACGCGCCGCGTTAATTAACTCTCGATCCGGGTAATTGCGCGACAGAGGAATGCCATAAAATGACACGGCCAATAATTGAAAGTCTATATCAAACGATCGTTACGATCCGCCGCGCGGCGAGGAAAGATCCCATAAATGTACATACACACGCACGCGATCACGCGGAACAAATGGCGGGAAAACTGAGCGAGAGATGAAAATCATCGATTTCCGGAGAGACATGGAGAAACTTACTCTACTTGGAAATTTGCTCTCTTCTAAATATGCAATTTTGGAAGAAAAAGAACACAGGTGTCAAGTATGGATAGCTATATTATGCCACAGTCTGTAAATTCCAAAGCTAGGAATTAACCCTTCGCACTCGATGACGTTTTCGTTACAGAAAAATAGTAATTCGAAGATTTTCTGTCATAGAGTCGACGATATTTTTAAAATGGAAAATGAGAAATCATATGCAAATTAAGACATAGAATTATTTTTCTTCCACATTCCACACATCGTTAGGTAATCTTAAATTTGATATATTAATTAACGTCGATCTTTAAAATCTGATTAACCCTTAGAGCGCTATGGACGTATAAATGCGTCCGGCGAAAGTCACCAGCAGGGACGGTGGACGCATATATGCGTTGTTCAATTGTTTCGGTCTTATATGCAATAGTATTACATATAACTTTATGTGAGACATGTATATGTGTGTTTCTTAGCAACGGCAGTAAAACAAAACAAATGATGGAACAAATAATAGACGCGAGGTCGGGTTTGTTCTTTTGTACATCTGTTCTGTGTATCATTAGCAACGTATTAACAATATAGTATACGCATAACAATATTAACAATATAAAAGAATTTATAATACGCAAAAAAGCTACTAATTTTTGTTTAATTTTTGTTCCTTATTTTTATGTTAACCCTCTGTGAACCGAATATATATTTTCCTTGACTATAATAATTGTACGTAACATAAAATGAACAAATATCAACCAATAAATTCAGCAGTTTTGACAATTTTATTCTAACGAATTCATATTGAAAGTTTGAATTAACAACGTTTGTACTATTGTGCCAAGATAATGTGCAATAGACAGACAAGATAATTTTCCACGCCATCTTGTGGGAAAAAGGTCACAGGGGGCCATAGAGGACCTAACCTATCATGATCGAATAACCGGTAAATGAAGAAAAATTAGAATTTTTAAAAATGGAATCACAGGATGTATTGTAAAAATAATTATAAATATATCGAAAGAAAAATCGCGAACTGGAGTGATCAAGACGATAACGTTGAATGCGGTATTTAATAAAATACCCATACATTAGCATGTAACTTGAAAGTTACATAGAGGGTTAAGTTATATTGTAAATTTTATCGATTCTAATAGATAATTGATGCTTGGAAATAACGTTCTTTTATTATTTAACCTGCTGCAAAAGAATTACAATAATAACTAGTTAGTTGCGCCTTGAACAGTTAATCAACAGGGCTCGCAGGAGCAAAAAGTATTCCGTCCATAGCGATCGTAAGCGCTAAGCAGGCACAGTCCCTGTCGTCCGCACTCTAAGGATTAAATGACGACTGAGAGTCACCTCTCGAGTGCAAAGGGATAAATCCGTCTCAAGGAACGTTCACACGCGATACGAATAACTCGAAATATATTCGAAACAGCAAAATTCGTCGTAATCGTGACTAAAAAGCTTGATACACTGGAATTAAACGATCGCGAAAATGTGACAGTCACCCCAGGGACACTGGGGGATGAACTTTTTCCGCGATAAAGTGCGTTGGATTCGGTGGAGGAGGAAAGCCTCGCAAAGTTATCCACTTTCCGGATGGACGACGAGTCGGTGGCTTTAATTTAACCACTTAGCTGCCACTTGCGCCGCAGGTAGCGGCGAACCCCCGCCGGAATTCCTGTCGAAGACACCGGCTTCGACGGCGGCCGAGAACGAACGCTGGAATGCGGGAAATTCGCGGCCAGAGGCGGCCACTGTATCCGTTCTTCCATCGATGGCTGGAAACGAAGGGAAACGTCGTCGCATCGTCGTTTTCCCGTCGTAATATCATGCGTGTTTACGGAAACGCCAGGTCGGGGGCGCAACGGGGCCGGCAGCCGTGGAAATCGCGAATGAAAATTCCTGCAAATTCCAAAGAGACGTTCCAGATATCCCGTATAATCCGCTCTCGGTCCAGGAGCCACGCGGAAAATCGCTGCTGACCGGGTCGATAGTTGGAAACGACCGGGTGCCTGCTTCTCACCGACGTCGATGCGAATTTAATCGATTCGGAAAAGTCGTACTAGCACTATTCCGCTGCCTCGAGTCGCGAAGAACGGTCCCTTGCACGTTGGTAGCTGTCCAATTTCCTCGCGCTTGCACTCCGTCATAACACGGTTCACGGCGATGTCTATCTCTGCTTTGCTCCGAGATGCCCTTAGCTCGAGAGAATCTAGTCCAGAGATTTAATCGTTCCGGTTAGAGAAGCTGGCCTCCACCCGAAAGATTAACGAGCGTTCCAAATAACGCGCGCGTACATCCTCAAAGGCCGTGAGCCGCGGCTGATCCATCTTCGACGAGCCTTCGGATCCCAGATACCGCGCGCCGATAATACGGATGGAAGGACGAGCTCCGCGCGTCCTCGTTTCGGGACGAGCGCCGAGACGAGAGCGGGACGACGCGTAACCGCGCGAAAGAGAGTGGCGGATCGATGGGTCGAGGCGAGACACGCGCTAATCGCGAATACCGTTCGGTTTCGAGAGCGACCGAAGCCGCGGGATCGGTTAACAATGAGGACGCGACGCTCACGGCCGATAATTAACTGAGAAACCGGGCGAAAGTCGGGAAAGCGCGTAGCGATCCATCTTGCGTGTTCAACAGGTATCCAGATAAATTCCAGCCGGAGAATCGAGAACCCTCGAGGTATGTTTACTCCGGCAGGCCAGCAGGAAATGTTCGGATGCCTGATGTGTCGTTACGTTCTCCGGTGCTGCTTGTACCAGCGTTACGTATCGCGATTGTTATGCTGCTTACGCCGGGACGCGGATTCCAGCCACTCTAATGTCCCTGCTCCGAGACATTCCCGGATAATAACGATTATATCCGAGGATTGCGATGCTGCGCCACGCCACCTATTAATTACCATTTCACTGGGCACGCGTTTCGTCCTTTGCCATCCGAATCGCCATCCACTCGCTGTCACGACTTCAACAATTCGAAACATACTTCAAAACTCTGTTCAAACCTGTTACCTTCCTGAAGCTACCACCTACTCATCCGTATTAACACATTGCGTACAGTATAGAAATCACCAAGACATACACCAGGGACCGCACGTCTTGGTTTTGACAAGACAGTGCGTTGACACCTGATGGCGCGCGAAACACGAGGAAACTCGTGAGGGGTACGCAATGTGTTAACCCTTTGCACTAGAGAGATGATCGTCATTCACCATTAGATAAAATTTCGAAGATCGATATTAATTAATATGTGAAATTTAAGATAATGTAACAGTGATCGTCATTCACCATTAGATAAAATTTCGAACATCGATATTAATTAATATGTGAAATTTAAGATAATGTAACGGTGTGCGAACTATCGAAATCAAATAATTCTACGTGTTAATTATTATACGATTTCTTATTTATTACTGAAAGAAATATCGCCAGCTTTGTAGCATAAAATCTTTGAACTCCTACTCATCTTTAGCCAGAAGATCGTCGAGTGCAAAGGGTTAACCCCTTAAAATGCGCCTCTCGGTCGCCATTTAATCAGGATCTAAAGATCGATGTTCGTTAATATACCAAATTTTAAATTACCCAACGACGAGTGGAATGTCATAGTAAAATAATTCCACGTCTCAATTTGCATACGATTTAGCGTTTTAAAAATATCGTCGGCCTTATGTCAGAAAGTCTTCGAATTACTATTTTTCTAAAAATGGTATCGAAAACATCGCCGAGTGCAAAGAATTAATACATCTGTTAGGAAAAATGTCGGATAAATTAATTAATAAACCCCTTCCGAGTTTCTTATCATCAATACCCTAGCTTATCTCTTCACAGGGGTTCTCGGAGGACCTTCGATTGGTCCCACCCCTCCAAGCGTTTAGGTACCCGAATCCTTACTTCGGACACGAGTAGAAGACAAGCGAATTTTAACCCGAATAGCGTCAATCGAGCCAATTCCGTGGTCTCTGAACGAGAACGGCAAAATGTCGAGCAGGATCGTACCAGACGCGTTCGCCTCGGTTTTTCCAGGCCGCGCGCTCACCTGGCCGGCACGCCGAGGCGTGTTACGTCAGGACGCGGCGTTCGAGCCGCAGGTCGTGAACCCCGCGAGAGATGACGGAAATAACCGACCTAACTCTCTTAGCACCGCGAAACTAACTCGAGAGATGTACCCGTGATACTATCTTTACTCTTTTTCCCCCACTGGTTGACGGGCCGCCGGACACGTTAAGTCCCATTCACACGAACCGCGACTGAGAGGGAAAAAATTCGTGTCGCTGCGACAGGACCGGCTTGACCACCTGAGGAAGAACGGTCTGTACTGGACCCTCGAATTAGAACAGAATTTACCCGTTCTTTCGAGAAAGGATGCACCTAGGGATCGATATGCTTTGCTTGTCACGGAACAACTGTGATAAATGACAGCCAGGTGACCAAACGTGGGAGAGTACCCTTCGCGTCTGTTCTCCAGCCGGGTACCAAAATGGCGGCCGGGGTCTCGATCCGGAGATCAGTATCGAACGCGTGGTTAGGGTAGAGTCGGAAAATGGACGAAACGGAGAGACAGTGGAGCAGTTTGCTGTCAATCTAATTTTTTCTTCTAATTTAACATACGTTTAATGCGCCAAAACTAGATACAATGATATACATATGAAAGAACCAAGGGGTTACAAATGCGAACTTAGACTATGAGATCGATGGCTCCAGCGATCTAGAATCAAACTTAATCTACCGAGTTTATCGCTATAGGGTAATATAAGTTCGCTGTGAATCTGCTCGCGAGAGACGTTGTCCATCTGGTACAATGTCGGTCATTGGGGCCGGTGTGAGCAGCGCCTTTCGACGTTTGTCTCGTCTATGTTTATGCCGTGTCGTCTTCTGGCGTCGAACCGGATTTATCCGGCGCTCACGGTGCACCGGCTACTATACTCGCGACACCTTACTCGACTTGGCAGAGTGACTTTTCCGAAGGTAAATATAGCGGCCGCTCTCGGTACACTCACGCCGTTCGGCAGTCGATGCCAGCTACGCGAAAGGACGACAGCGTTGCCCATGGAGAAGGGGAGCTCCGGGTCCTGGATAGGTGCGGGACCATTTAACGGAGAGGGACATTCCAGTTTCATTTCCATTTCCAGATACCTTTCGATTTTAGGAGACCTAGATGACTGAAACCAGCGGTACACTCGAGTCCTTCGCTGCGTTTGTACCCTGATCCTTTCGCGACTGCTCACATGGTACATCGCAAGATAGTTTTTCGAATGTCTCATCTGCTCCTAGATCGGTTTCCTCTTACTTTCAACATAATTTCGCTCGAGTCTTCGTTTTATATTTGCACTTTATGCCAGTTGTTTTTCGCGTTCTCTCGTGTAATGCGAATTTAGATCGCATCCTGTAGGAATTATGGGAAAGGAAAAGGGGAAAATCTACATATTGTTGGTTTGAACTGACAGAGTATATTTTGCGTAAACTAATATGGCGGCAAGGACTGGAAAGGAACTGAATTGTCGCGTTGCAAACGCCGCTAAAAAAGACAAAAATTAATCTCTGAAAGGGATCATAAGCCAAAAATAATTGAGAAACTTTTGCTGTATCCCACACAAATAATTTTTTAAAAATTCGTCAGAAGCTCGGCTAATTCTGGGAATAGATTTTATATTTCGATGTCGGAAAATAAGTAAGAATACTTATTTAATCTATCTGTACTTCTCACAAATTCGAAATTTTCGATACGGTAGACGAAATTTTAAAGTTTTGGGGGTGTGAAGAGAGTTGAGAAAGGGGTCCATAGACGATATTAATCCTTTGCACTCGACGATTTTTTGGCTAGAGAGGAGTAGAAATTCAAAGATTCTCTGCTAAAAAACTAACGATACTTTTTTGAGCAGTAAATAAAGAATTGTATAATAATAGAATTGTAGAATTATTTGACTTCGATACCTCGCACACTGTTACATTCCATTAAATTTGATATATTAATTAATATCGATGTTCCAAATTTTATGTAAATGGTGACTGAAGCTCACCTCTCGAGTGCAAAGGGTTAAAAACAAATGTCGATTCAGATCCCCGTCAGGCTGAACATTCATCGCCGTTGCACTTCGACACATCCTATGTCAGTGTCGCGAAACTATTATACCATCAGGATGTTATCCCGTTGATCGTGAAGAAAACCCGTGTTGACAGGGTTAAGAAACGACCAGAGAGAGGTTAGCAGTCGATACCGAGCGAATGGCGACGATTTTCCGTCATTGGATTACGAGATTAGTCGCAGGAGCCCCGATCTGTACCTACTAAAACCGCTGATCCCTCTTCCGTCTCGTTTAATTAAGAAACATTAATCGCCGTCCGATTTAACGCGCGAGCAGCCGACAGTCTGAAACAGTCTCTCCAGCCTCTCTTATCTCTTTATCCGCCGTCTGAGCGCAGCTGCATTC
>NW_016909734.1:839218-851174 GCF_001483705.2 Eufriesea mexicana
CTGCACGGTGACACAGAATTTCTCAGCGCATTCCGGCCGCGCGGAATCGCGGCCCTTTCTCGTGGCGGAGAACGCGAGCCTGCTCGCGCCGTGGCTATTTTTCGCGCGCTCGCAGCTCCGTGCATTCTGTCCCGATCCGCGCTGAATCGAGTCGAGTGGAATCGAGTGGAGTCGAGTGAAGTCGAGTCGAGATCCCGAGATCGATCGCCACCGACCCGGCGATCTCGAACGGTATAGGCGAATGAAAGACGAGGGGCAAGGGGGAGGAAAGGCGAGTAAAAGGAGAACGGGGGGAGAGAGATGAAGAGAAAGCCGCAATTCACGACCACCCCGAGGACGCGCCGATCCTACGAGATTCGACACGATGCGCCGTGACGCGACGGCCATTTTTTACTGGCCCACTCTCCGAACGGCGCGAAATTGGTAATTAATCCCATCGTCTTTGTTGCATCCAGAAAGAATCGATTCCGCTGCGTAACGCAGCAATTTCAGGCCGCATTAAATGTGCCCCGTGTGTGGACGATGCAGAATGTTAATTAAACCGAGTTGCTGTCTCATTCGGCCGCGTAACGCCACCCTGGCGAGCGCGCGCATCTGTCACCGGTCAATCGTGCGAGCCACGAAAACCGACCACCGGTTCCCGCAGGATCGGCTAGACCAGGTTCCTTCGCGTCTACCCTGCGTCGGGATAACGCAACGCTTTCGACGCATACGGGCCCTCTCCCCCCAATTTCCGTCCCCCTTGCGGCAGTCAAATTCTTCGCCGGTTAAAAGTTGCCGGAACATTCGTTAGAAAGTTGAAAAAGCAAGCAGACGCTGTCTGTCAGCGCGGATGCTCGCGATAACGCCGCAAAGTGCCGTTTGGTCGATACCGTACCTTGCGATTCCGCGTTTTAAATTCCCCTTGACACCGAAACTCGCGCCCGCGCGTCAATTTTCGGCGAAAAACACGCTCACGGAAAGGTTATGCACCCCGAATGAAAAATAAAGTTAGACGTCGCGTCAGGCTTCTCGCTCGGCGTGCCAAAAGGATCCGAGTAGCGCGGCGATAACGAGACGCCTAATCGACGTATATACCACGAATTTGACGTGTCCGATCGATCCAGCCCACGTTTGGCCAAGATGGCCGCCGGTGTTCAATATTTATCGAAGGGCTTACAGCGCCATCCGGATACTTTTCGCGTTTCATTATCTCGGCAATCGTATCGCGGCGCTGGCCAGGACGTTACACGCCGATAAGACCGTTCAGGGGTAACTCGCCACCGCCCTGCTGGTCGTCAGTTGCCCGACGGACTCGCCACCCGCGACTTCGCCAATCTACTCGCTGCGCAAGCACGCTTGGTAGGTGCCAAAAATTCCCACCTCCTCCTTCGTCATTCCCACTTTTCTTATTCTCTCGCGATCCACGGACTGTACGTCGGCTCGTAGACCGATAAACGATCCCGTGCTCGCGGTGCCAAGCTTGGATCGATCCAAGAACGATCGAGCAGCTTCGAGATTAATCTACCCGACGCGCGTTCTTCGCGGAATTTTCGCGACTATCGTGGATGGACGACTCGTTTCTCGCATGCGTCAACGGTATCATCGATGGATATGGCGCGTGGCCTAATCGGACGCATCCGCCCACGGGGAAAGTCTGACGTGCGTTAAAGAATCGTAGCGATAATAATTTTCGCGGGCGGATCCGTGACGCACTGGCGAATCGGCGGCCGTCACAGGGGTCTCCGCGAGGATCGGTGTCGTCACGAGCTATCCGCGTCGAAATCGCGGCGGTGACGACGGGACGAGTCGGTGTGCGTGCTACACCAGGTACATATACGCGATCGCGGCATGTGCACCGACATAGCTGCAGTTCGTTCGCCTACGAGTGTCGTATCGTACCCTCGTAAACATTTATAGAGCTGGTTTCTATTCTCCTTCTCCTACGGCACTGCGTTTCGTTTCCACGCTGGACGCGCTCATTGTCGCGAGAAACGACTACTATGCGAGCCTTCGCGGAAAGTTAACCGGGCGGGGACCGATCTTCGTCATCGACCAGCCTCGCGCAGCGGACTGTGACGCGGGGTCACTATCCTGTGGCCCAAACGACGATTTTCACGAATCACCTAGGAATAACTAGGGGAAGTTAACCCTTTGACTAAGGCAGACTTTGAAACGCATCGGTCGCACCATACGGTAGGAATCCATTTGCAATGTACACCAAATTCGGTGGAACTTTTCGTTAGGTGTGCATTTCTAAGCAATTATTGTATATTCAAATATTACCGTATTAAAACTTTATTTGTGTTTTTTTATTTTGCAGTAAATTGTTACTGTGCGTATTTAGGATTTAACAGGCGTAGAAATTTTTGAGCGTCTTTAGACGCCCATAGCAGTAGTCAAAGGGTTGAAGACGCTTATGGACCAGGTGTGGATGACGCTGGTCGCGAGTGACGTAGACCACCCGTCGAAGTATCGCGCGTATATTTAATTCGAGAGACGTCGTGACGCGAAATCAGTCTGGTTTGTTCGCGGTATCGTCGCGGAAACGATTTTTGGCAAATCCTCGTGCTAGGGCTACGATTCTTCGCGAGCATTTGTCGCCGAGAACTCGGAGTTTTCCTCGGTTCGGAAACCGGACACTGGGTGGTCGCCAACTGCACCCATCTCGGACTCACCTCCCGCTGCATAATAATCACCGTGCTCTCGAACGGTCTCGCGGGAGACGTGGTTGCGCTCGCTCCCGGCGTGGAAACGAATTTCACGCTGACTCGCCGCGCTGATCGGGACCCAAGTGCGCGTGACAAAGCGACGAGAATCGGGACGCGGTTCCCGAGGGAACATCGAGGATCACCCCCCGACGAGAGGTCGCGCGACATCTCGAGCAATGTCCTGCCAGAGACAGCGGAGCGTAGCGTCGCATTTCCTGAGGAGCACCAGAAGACTGATCACGGTAAGCTGTGTCGCTTGCGTGTCTTGCCGAATGGGGAATGAAATTTCGTGCAACCTCTGCCCGTGTAATTCGGAGATGCTTCGCGGAATTTTCCTACGGTCTCTGCCGTTTCGGCGAACGACTACGAAACGGACAATTGATTCCTCTTTATTGCCCTCTTCGGACATTCTCCCCGTTCGCTCGCGTTCCTTGGCATGACATAGCGTAGGAACGCAGATATATATCTGCGTTTCTCGGCCGTTGGCAATTGGCCCAGTTACTAATGTACATCGGCAAACGAATGACGCGTGTCTTTTCTTCACGTGATGCTGCGCCAGTGACGCAACGCTCGCATATAACCGTAACATGTGAAACAATGAGAAAGATTCACGCTGCGCAGTCTAAACAAGCCCCGGCTGTTCGTCTCGTAGTTTGCATTTATCTAACCGCTCCCTCGAGCAGATAAAAACCTCCTGTCTACGCGGTTTAGACGCGTGTGAAAGCAACGAGGAATTATCTGGATTAAAAGACGCGTCGCGGATTTTTGTGACATCAACATTGCGAACCTTGACACTTCGTCAAGGGTGAAGTTATCCCTTGACCCTCCGACGAGGAACTTTTTTAATTTTAATTTTTCTTTCGCAAAGTTAAGCCTTTAGCTACTATGGGTGACTGTAGTCATCGGCTAGGAGACGCCATTTACGCACGGCGGGTGACTATAGTCACAAAAATTGAGTCGAAAATCAAAAAAGACTGTTACTGTTCCACTTAGCTTTCTTTGCAAAGAATTGCAAGCTCAATTGCGATGATGGGTTTTTCCTTTTCTTTTTTCTTTTTCTTCAAAAGACTTGGCCCCCAAAAGATACTAAAGACTGCACGATCGTAATGTTCCATCTTTGACACGAAAGAGTTAACATATTTATGAAATTCCAAATTATTATATTCGCGTAGATTTTATATAAGTGCTGCCCCACTGCATGGGATCGTGTTTTCCTATCGTTACCGGCGATATGCGGAAAATACCGAGTCCACGTCTGACATGTCCGTATGCCAGCGCTAGGGGTTAATTTAGACAATTACAGTACAACGTTTCGAAGACGAGCCAAATCGTGTCAACTCTGACTATTCGACCAATCACCGCGAATATTCTAGTAACAGAGCCATCGTCCACGTTTCAGGAATCGCCATAGCGATGCCGTCCATGACGAGACGCTCCGGAGCTACCCCTGTCAAAACTTCCAAGTTAACCTCTAACACGTTGAGCTCGGCGTCGGTCTGTGGGACCGACAGTATCAAAGTTAAAAAATAAACGTAGTAATTTTAATTACTATGTTTTAATTACCATGGCGGAGAAACGCTCTAAACAAAAATATGGTTTGCTTTTGCATGTATCGCAAAACGTGACGACCCTTTTAGTCAAACTTTTGGCTGTCTTGCGTCCGAATAGCGTCGAATTTTTGTCGTAACATTGGAAAGGACAGCAATATTTTATCTTTTTGCATTCGGCGATATTTTTAAAACGGTAAATAAGAAATTCGTACAGAAATTGAGACATAGAATTATTTTACTTCGACATTCTACGTATCGTTGGATAATTTTAAATTTGATATATTAATTAACATCGATTTTTAGAATCTAATTAAATTGCTACTGAGGGTCGCTTCTCGAGTGCAAAAGGTTAACTCTTTGCGGCAAGGATAGAAATTTTATTGCGTTTTAAATGAAACAAAATTGGTATATTTTTACTAATAGAGGAATCACATAACGTAAAAACATAAAGAAATAATAATTTAATTGAATTTGTCGTTATAGGGTGGGACTCAAATAGTCCCAACATCTCATATTGAATATTGCCAACACAAGCGAATACATTTATAACATTTATTGAAGATATTACCAACTGTTTTACGCACATAAGACGAAGTATAAACCTATGCGCATGCAGCTACTGCAGTATTTCCACCATGCATTATGGTGCGTCGAAAAGCTGTGACACTTTTAACCCTGTGCACTCGAGAGGCGACTCTCAGTCGCCATTTAATCAGATCCTAATTATCGATGTTAATTAATATATTAAATTTAAAATTACTCAACGATGCCTGAAATATCGAAGTAAAATAATTCTACCTCTTAATTTGCATACAGTTTGTTATTTACTTAAAATAATTTAATAATGTAATGTAATATAATATGTAAAAAAATATCGTCGACTTTATGGCAGAAACTCTTCGAATTACTATATTCCTGTAACGAAAAAATCGCCAAGTGCAAGGGGATAATCCGAGCGTGTGTCAAAGAGTTAACTGTCGAATGACGAAGTCAACGATCATGTATAGCACGTGATCGCATCGCGATCTAGCCACGAGTACGACGGTAAACAATGAAACGCGCAGGCAATAAACTCGGCGTGGTTTATCCGCGAGATACGGATACGTTGAGCTGGAAACCGGGCAGAAAGAATCCGCCTGAAATACCATCGCCACGATCGCGATTAGATCGCGCCTACGTCGTTCGCTATCGGGGAAAAATCCAGTTCTCGCTAAGTGCTTCGCGACCCTTTATCTGTTCAACCGGCGCATTATCTGCAAACAAACAGCGCAGATACGCGGCAGCTCGTTTCCCGCGAAAACGGCGCGAGATTCGGGCCTGGATTGATCGATTTGCGAGCGTGTTCGCGGCGGCGTGAGCAACCCCGAGACCGGCAAGACACGCGCCATTGTCCCTCCCTTGTCGTCGTTGGCACGCTGCCCGATCGCCGATGTACGACGTAGGCGAATAAATCAGCCGCGTGTCGTTTCTTCGCGTGACGATCAGCCGCGTGACGTCACGACGGACGTAGACAGGTATTTTCCGGCCAGCCATCGGGACCAAACTCGCAAATATAGCCGCGGCACTGGGTCGGTCCATTCTCGAATTTCGCTCCCGTGACGCGACATTGCGAGATTCAGACCTGATCGATTCTCTGCGATTGTCGCGGTGTGCGTGTTTTACGTATTGCCCTCGTTAACGTATTATTGACCGATGACGAGTTAACCCTTTGACAGCCACCATTTTGAAATGACGCGTTTTTCGGACGCCAGGGGAGTGCACCGCTGGATGCAAGATTTGTTCTAATAAAAATTTGTAATTGTTCAATGGGGCACTTTTTATTTCAAAGTATCTTCTAATTAGCGGTTATATTCGAAATGCACTAACTGTCAATTTTCATTCAATGTAGTTCAAGTGACTGGTCATATATGACCGACATGGCAGTCAAAGTGTTAACCCATTTGCATCCAAGCGCGGAATAATCCGCGAGACCGCGACTGTCTCTTATCACTGAGCGCGGAATAATCCGCGAGCCCGTGACTGTCCTCTATCACCGAGCGCGGAATAATCCGCGGACTGTGTCTTTCTTTCATCATCTGTCGCTGAATATTTTTCTTCGTCATCCTTGCACTCTGTCTTGTTTCACTTGCATTCGGCTCTGTCATAAACATCCCTTACATTCGATCTTCTTGCACCCGGTCACTTTCGTTCTAAACCCAAACACTTGTCATTCTTTCAGAGTCATACTTATTCCTTTTCTACACTATTGTACACAGTTTAAGGCTAGTCCAATTTTACAATTCCATGACAACGCTAATACTCTGATAGTGACTCTGACGCTCTGACCAGGAGCTCTAACTCTTTACATACACTGGATATCACTCTGGACATTCGAGCCCAACCCGAGGTCGCTATTTATTATCCTTTATTTTCGAGGAATGGTCCAGGGATTTTCATGCAATACGTTAGAATTAAGATCACACATTCATTCGTCTCATTTTCGCTGTTGACCCCTAAAAATATTTTACACAAGCTTGCATATAATAAAGTTTCTACTAGGTTGGTACTAGATGTAAATTCAAAATATGTCGTAAATGGTTTATAATTAACGTTTATCCTTACCTGGGTAAAGGTGAAACGCGAACTTTGGCACCCTTGGACCGCAACTGCGTCGCTGCTCTGACGGCCAGCCGCGGATTTAATCAGGCGCCATTTAATTTGCCACGGTAAGCGCCGATCGAGCATCCGGATGGCAATTACGACGATCATCGTGATCGTTGAAGGCCAACTAGGCGACGGTTATTAGGACGCACTGACAGCTCCGTCTGCGAGCCGATTATGCGTCCTTCCAATTGCTGGAAATCGTCGTCCGGATTGTAAACAACGCGATCGTTACGCGCGTTACCTCGGACAGCGTTGAGCAACGGTGTCGAACACGCGGTACACGAGACCTTGGAACGTGGTGGACCACAGTTTCCAATTGGTTTAACCCCTTGTACTACCAGTTAATTCGAGAAACTCGTGCGTTGGAAAGGTATTTAATTCGGTCACCGTGTATCCGTAATCTGGTCAAATAACCGGTGAGTGAGAAAAGGAGAGGAAAATTTGTAGAAATTCATCGTACGTGTAATAAATTAGAGGAAAAAGCAGGAAGACGAGTGAGTATAGAGATAGCATCGAATGCAGAATTTCTAATGGTAAAATTTTATTCGTCTTCCTGCAGTTGGACATGAGAATTATGATACTCTATGCGGTCGTTATTTTATATTTAATTTTTCGAAAATACGCGAATAACGTCTTCCTCGGTGGCCAATTCTGCTTCGTTGATAGATTCCTCGCGTGGTCCATGTGACTTTGCGAAACTGCGTTTCGTGGCCCACGTCTCTGCGTAAGTTTGTCACCGCTGACGTAGAATCGCGGGGAATAGATCGGAACTGCGAACTCACCCCGAATTCTCCGATCTAATATTAGAGAATGGCGTCAGTAGTAAAAAATTGGAAATATAATTATAGCCGTGCGAAGATGGAATGGACCGTGGAATTATCGCGTTTTTCGAAGCGCGGCCATTCGGCTCCGGCGTTGTACGTCACCGGTGAACTACGGCACGCGCGATATCGCCGATCGATCTGCAATTGCGCCGAACGCACCGATACGGCGGTAATCGCGCATGCGATCGGAAAAAACGCCAGTACCGACGTTACGCGCGGAAGACTTTTAATCGCGAGACCGAGATGGCAGATTATGTAACGGCAGGTGATAACCTCGGTGTTTTGTCGCGTCTTCGCCAACCGAGCGCCACTTCCATGGCCGAGGAGGCACCCGGAGCCCTGAGAGGCTGCTCGATCCAGGGATCGATTAATTTTATTTATTACACCGGCGATTTGGATCGCTCGCGGTTTAATACTTTCACTGCCATGCATTTTTATACGGTACGTTCCAGGGGGCACGATAAAATTTCCATTATTCTTAGGATATAATTAGGATGAATTATTAAACAATATGACAAAGGAGAAAATGGTGGAAATTATTAATGCTTTGTATTTATTTATGGTATTCAAATTTTTAAAATATGGACAGAATAAAACTATTGGGATTATGGATAATAAGAAATAACTATCGTTCTTTATCATTATTTTTATTATATTCTTAGAAAGGTATGTCTTCTGTATTCTAATTGTACATAGGGACAGACAAAATTAGAGTGATGAAAAGGGTATGCAATTGCAGCTCGTCCTGGTCCCCTAATTTTTATCTACAGCGTGAAATAAACGCCTTACGCGTTCCTCCATATCTATTTCTCCTAAAGGATTGATTTAAATATGAACTTCCACTTTGCTCATTTTCAGATTTACAATTTTCCTCGTCTGAACTCGCTTCAATTATGTTTCGAATTCTTTCCAATAATTGTCTCACTGACCAATCGGGTCATGCAAGTGCTCACGCCGAAACCAAACACATATTCAGATTCAGATAAATAAAACTATAACTTGAGAAATGTATCTGAGTCCAGAACCAAGCTTTTACTTGAAGAACTGCAAAGAAATAAATTTCGCAAGGGGTCAAATGACCCCCTGTGATACATAAGGTAAAAAATAAATTAATAAAAAAACGGGAAGCGAGAAATTAAATAATCGGATAATATAAGAACTTGCAGAAAATCATATGAACAAAAGAAGTAACAATAAACGTACAATTCTAAAGTAAATTTTAAAATGGGTCATTTAACCTCGCTTGCTACATTTAGTGTTAAAACGTATTTTATTTTCAACAAAAACAAATATAAATTTAAAAAATTGGTATCACTGGACACCCACGACCACCATGGCTCCACTGAGCAGTCAAACGCCGGTCACTGATGACCACTATGGCAGTCAACGTGTTAAACGCTCGACTACGTAATCAGCTTTACGAGTCCGCGTCCAAAGAACAAGAGAGAGAGGGAGATAGCGGAGTACTAGCTTCTAGATACAGTCGTTCATTGTTCCAAACGGCATTATTCATCCCGTCATTTAGGTAAACAACGTCGGTAATTATTTGCCAGACGTCATTCCAAGTACAAAGTTTCCAGCAGGTTACGTCGTTGATGTAACACCGGGGATCGTTCACTTTCATTGGGCCCGATTACGTCCACGGTCGAGGCTACACGTGTGCGTGTTCGTTCGGAAATTAACAAAAACCCGCGGCGCCTCGCAGCTGTGTTTTCAGCTGGATTTGCTAGCTGCTAGCGTCGACGAGCGCTCATCTACGCGGCGGCGTTTCATCGCGTATTTTCGCCGATTGTCCGGCAATTAGACGCACTCGCTTCGCGAAACTCCGTTCCGCTGATAACGCCGATCTCGGGGAACGGGGGATCAGCGTGTTTGCGAAAACAGTCGAAAGCAGATCCGAGCTGGCGATTAGCATCGCGATTAAACGCCGCGCAATGCAAACGAACGAGGTACGAGGCGTGCAGCCTGACGATTATGTAACGACAATTGGACGAAACGCGAGGAACACATGCGAATCCGCGATTCTTGATTTACCTACCGGCTCGTTCGCAGATCTCGGCAATTCGGTCAGGGTTAATCGGATGTCCTTCGAGAAATTTTCCACGGACCGTGGTTCACGCGGATCTCGGAAGGGCCTCTGTTGACAGGACAACGTTATACATTGTCACTTTTGTTTTGGCTGTTTGAGTGCCAGGGGTCTTGGCTGTTCCCTGTCAAAAAGTGCCAAGGAGTGTTATTGCGCTGTTTTCTGCTTGTTGCGGTCCCAAAATTGAGGTTCTAAGTTAAGTGGAGGATTGTTTATGTCCTTATTGACAGCGTCGTTGATGGAATCTTCGTTGTTTCGGGGGTTCCTACAGTGCTGCCACCCTTGGTCGTTGTAGTCGCAGGAGCTCAGCGAGGTCGCAGGATCCTCGATGTAGAGGTGGTGTTAGAAAGGATGAAAGGAAAATGAAGAGATGCGTTTGGTCCTGGGCTTGCTAGTGGACTCTCATCAGTAAGGCTAGCTAGCAAGGCCCTGTCTTAGGCGGGGATACTTAGGTCACACTTAGGTAGTACATAGGAACTTCTATTTAATCACTTATGCTGGAAAGACGTGCCACACACGTCATAATGTTTTTGTCGCAGAATCGCCAACGACGTGATACACACGTCGTCAGGCAATTGTCACAGAAACACTGGACCACACTGTCACACGCGTCTGTGAATTTCTTGTCAGCTCAAGTGGTTAAGGGAGATCGAGAATTCACTGAGGACTTGCGAGAAAGTCCTCCTAATCTGCTTGAAGTTGGAATCTAACTAGTGGCAAGGGTGAGAATGATGGTTGTTACAGAGTGTTCGGGTCGCAATACTGCTCATATCCGATAAGTTATAATTCTGTCAATTCGTTGTTTATAAGAATAAGAAGGCGTACACTTACAAAGTATAATATTGCTCCAATTTTGTTTTAATTTGCCTAAAAGGGAACGGTAGCTATAAAGTCGCGCATTGACAGGAACGAAACTTGTCACGATTGTAGGCTTGACAGTCTAGAGCGTTGACACTTTTCGAGCGAAACTGAAACGCACAATCGCCTCTTGGCAATTCGATCAAACGTTTAAAACGTCTTCTACGTTTAGAATCGATATAAAACAGTTGACAGCTGTAAGAGGCCAAGCGTTTATTCTTTTTTGACACTAAATGGATCAATTGCGCGTTATTCCGCGCCGCGATGGGACGAAACGGGTCGAACTTTATTTCTACCATGGTCCCAGATGTCGGACTATAATTGTACCATATTTCATATTTTTTCTATCCCAAATTAAACTTCAGACTTTTAATATTTCGCTGAATACCTGTACGCAGTGTCTTTTAACCTCGGAGTAATTCCACAACAGCCTCGAAAACGCGCGAATTCTCCCAACTTTCGATCGTTCCTCGAGATTTCGAACATCCATTCGTAACATTGGTCGTTCCACCCCCGCGGGCCCCTTTCCCGGACGGAAAGGAATGCATAATTCATCGAACAGCGCGATGCGACCCGCTAAATTCGTAGTAACAACGTGCATAGGTGGTACAGAGGCGATTCGCAAGTTTACCCGAGGTTATCAAACGTTTGCGTCGGGCAAACGCCATGAATACGCGTCGGCAAGTGTTCGCGCCAACCCCTGGACGCGTCGCGACGTCCAGGCAGCCACCCCCGTGCGCGGCCAGCGCACGTGAGTCCGCTTGTTAAGCGCGCGATACGCGTGCGACGCGCGCGTAATTTATGCCGTCCGAGATATTGCCGCGAAGCGGAGAACACGACCAGTCTTGGGAAACGAGCGAAAGAAGGAACATTTGTTCCGAGCTGAGTTATCGAGCAGCTTCTCCTATGAATCTCCATTTCCTCGTCGCGTTTGTTGCAACTCCGTGGAGACCAGCTTCCTTTCTTTTTCGTAGCTCGTGTTACGGTCAATCCGTAATTACGGACGATCGTGAGACTATAATTAACGCTTCTCTTGCTCGGGCCTTTATTACGCTGGATCGCAGGATCGGAAAAACTCGCGAGGAACGCGCGTGTTTATTTCCATCATCGACTGCCGTGACGTGACGCGAGGAGGACTGTAAAACGGAGGCAGAAACGACACGGTCTATTTTCATCGCGAGCGTAACGAGACAGGACGCGCAGGAGTGCCGAGAAAAGACACGATCGCGACGAGGAAAATCGGTCTCGAAAATAATCCAGCGTGAACTGGCCGCGAGCGTGTAACTGCCAGGATGGACGGAAAGA
>NW_016909734.1:851503-877499 GCF_001483705.2 Eufriesea mexicana
AAAGAGTGGGAACGTCAGGATCGTTGGAGAAATGTCACCGTACCATCTCGTCGAGCGTCTATTTTTCAGCGATTCGTCTTTATTATACGGCACGTCCACGTGGTTGCACACGATCACGAGCTCTCGAGGATGACAAAGCGGTTCGCTTTTGTTCTATTTCCAACGGCTTCCATCCGACGAGTTAAATATAGTCGGTCTGCCGGCTGTTTTCGTGCATTTGGATTAATTTTCGCCGTTGTCCCCGCTTTTAATAGAGGCCCCTGCGCCCCGTCCGCCTTCCGCGACCATCTTCCCGTCGTAGGGTAATTAAGGAACAATTTCTCGCTGCCAAGTCACTTGTCCACCCGTCTAAATTTAACCGAAACTGTCGATACGCTCCGTGTTTTCCTCGTGGCGCTCTTAAATAGGGCACGAATCGAGGATAAGTGGCGAACTTTAATTCGTTGCTCGAGAAGTCGGAACCGTTCGCTAAATCGTGGACACGCCAATGCCCCCTTCTCGCGACTTTGCCGAATTTTATGCTAATATTTTTACCATCCACGAATCTAAAGTTCAACGATCGTGCTCCTTTGCGATGATTCGAAGGAATTTTACACCAACGCGATCGGACAGGTAATTCAGGATCGCGGAATTCCACCGATCTTTCACGAAAAATCGATCGTGCCGCTACGAATTTTGCAATTTTTATATTACAACGAGAACTTTCGATTTTCGATGGAAAAATTCATTAGTGCCACGAGTATTAGATTCACTAAATTTTGAAATAATAAAGCTGGGAAGAAAATTCTGCCGATCTCCGACGCGATACTTCGCGCAGCGTGCTAGCACCCTCCCAATTATCAAGCTTGGAAATGGTAGCGTCAAGCGGATTTTTCGAAATTTCAAACTGTATCGATTTGGAATATAGTCGAAAAGTAAACTCTGGCTCGGAAGATTTCGTGGAACCGCGCAGAACCGATCGGTGGGTGAAAAGTTGGTGGGTATCGATGGTGTGCATAGACGGGGTTCTCGGGGCTCGACGCTGGCGTCTCGAGGCGACCATTGTCTCGACCTGTCGTATATCACTATGCTCCTAAATACTGACCAATCCCTTCTATCGACGCGACGGGGAATTCCGCGGCGCGAGTCGTTGGAGCGTACCATGCGATCGGCGTCGAAAAAGGTCCGGTATCTCGGGCCCTGGCAAAGGCTCGCGATACACGCGCTCCTCGAGTGTCCGTTATCCGACGGCCATTTAGTCGGCCGGGGCAATAGGAGGTCCGCGCGTTTCGCATCGAAATAAATTTATAGGGGGCGTGCGCTAGAGAGAGCGAACAACTTCCAGGAACGAAAGGTCGATCGATCGTGGCAAGTGAACTTCCGTGATAGTATCGACGTGTATTTATACGTGGGCGCGTTCGACGTGGACTCACCCTTGGATTACGATAACGCGTTATCAGCTTGGCGGCCGGTCGGGGGCGGGTGGCGAGAGAGAGACAGAGAGGGGGCGAGCACAATGGCCGGGTGATTAATTACTTCGAAAAGTAGCAGAAAGCTAGAAATGATGGATGCTCGCCGCAGCGAATGCATTAACCGCGAAACACGAACGAGTGCCAGCGGATTATTCCTCGCGATCTTCTTCCGGAATCCAATAACGGTCGCTACACAAAGCAACGAACAATCGTGGACCGTTTGCAGGGCGGATGCAGAGGCGCGAAGGATCTTTGTTCCGCCGGTGACGAGGCATTTCCACGCGGACGTGGCCGGAGAAGCCGCTGGATTCCGCTGGATTCCGTTGCTTCCCGATGATTCGTCTATCCTTCTGTTTCCGCGTCTCGTTACTTTTGCCAGAAGGCACTTACGCGCGACTAATATTCCACCGGCTAACAGGTTTCCCTCGATACGATCCTCAAAGCCTCCGTTCCCCGTGCCCCCGCGAGTTATCATCCCGCAATCACGTCATCGCGAAATTCCCCCAAATTCCCCCACACCCACGAAATCGAACAATCGGAGATCGTTAAACCTCGAGACTCTTCCTCCCGAGTGGATATCCTCGCGAAGAAATACCGTCTAACGGCGTTAGTCCGGAATTATACGGAGATTTGGTCGGGGGCCCGATCGATTTCGCGCGACAACTCTCGACCCCCCGCTGTGGATGTGGCGCGCTGCAGAGAGGCAGAGGGACTAATGGAAAATGTTACGCGGCAATCCGATATTACGTTTTGACAGGTTTCCAAGCCCGGTCGCGGCGGATTACGCAAACAGAAACATTCGGCGATATCGGGCGTTCTCGCGTGTAACCGTGGCACAGCCGGCCGTGTGTACGTCCTCGCGCGTGCATACGCGAGGCCAAGCGACACGGCCAAGCGATCCCGTCGATCGTCGTAAATTAAGCGGCGTTATCGAGCAACGGCGGATTTCGTTGCACGGTCATGAGCGTCATAGGCGTCGACGATCCTTATCGCTGCGATATAAATATTTTCTTCCTCCGGCTGCCAGGAATCGTTTCGAAACCGTCTCCGATCCGGCCACGCTTGCACGCGGAGAAAATCCGACTGATAACTCGCTGGCAACTGGTAGCAACCGCGTGGAGGCTCTCGATTAGAGTGTACACCGTGGACGCTTTCCACCGCGGGGTCCAACGACATTGACCCGACGCTCGACGGAGTTGGGGTACACGCACGGGGTACCGCTATTTTTGGAGAGCCCGAGTTAAGAAGCCCGATAACGGCTCCCGATAAAGCGGCACGCGGCGTTATCGTCTCGGAAAAAACGCGCCAGGTCGCGCGCGCGTATTTAAATTTGGTCGGGACTAATCGGGGGCCTGTTTTTAGACGTCGCAACGACGCACCGTCGCTCTTTGCGTTAGAGGTTAGAGATAAATGGCGGCGTCAGGATTCGCGTGATCGCCGGCGAATCGCCCTACGCATCGTACGCACGCCGCTTAAGTGATTGCCTCGTGATACCACGATGATAACGGGTTGAACGAACGGATTAAAAATTCCATCGTTCGATATTTAAATCTATTATTCTCCTCGATCTCGTGGACAGAAAGGGCGAGGGGCAAAGAAAATGGGGAAAAATGGATGTGTTCCGTCCCGGAGAGCGTGTTTATAACATGATTTTTATTCTAATGCTTATATTAGGTCTACCGAAAAGTTCTGTCCGTTTTTGAAGTAAAAGAAAATAATACATTTTCAACAAATTTATTTATACTTATCTAACAATATCATTTTCATCGTTACTTATGACCACTTCCCAGGATGATGGAACTAGGTATTAAGTCTGGAAGGTATAGCGAATTCGACAATACTTCAGGTGACATTAAGGGACAGAATTTTCCGGTAGATCTAATACTTTAACAGACCTAACGGTTTATTTTATATTTTATACCGCGACCGCAATTCCGCAGGTCAGATGTGCCTCACCGTCGTTCTAGCGGATTAAGTTTATAAAGGTAAAGCTAAGTTTAGGAATTTTACAAGTACCAGGCGCGACAGATGGGACCCACGTGTGACAGACTCAACAAGCGACGGACGGACAGCACTTATAAATCACGTTATTGACCATCAAAAATCGGCTCCTTGACACTTTCCTACTCCTTAGCCAACGGTCCTTCCGTCACACCCTCTGTCCAATTAAAACTCCTTACTTTTCCACCACCAACGTTTATTTTGCCCAATCAAAACTAAACTGGAGAAAACACCGGACAGGACACGACAAGACGCGACATAGATCAAATTCGAGAAATCAGTTCGTCTTCGACACCGATCCTTGAAACATCTTACTTACACATATAAACGCGTGTTCGAAACGGTACCCCGTTCAACGTCTCTATTATAACTATTCTTTTCTATTTTGACCACACACTCTGGGTCCTTATTATTACAACTGGTCACACAATATTAATTTGGCGCGTGATAAGCGGTCTAGGACATCGAAGGGATTCTATACGGTAGGACGCTACAGGATGGAGAGTGTGGATTTCGTTTTATTAATGTGAATGCAAGTGTGTGAGGTCGAGTAATGGCACTAATGTAGATATGTGTGTTTTTTGGAAGTGCGAGTGGAAGATCTAGAATGCATGGTGTTGTACAGTTACTATGGATCAGAGTGAATGTGTTATAAGCAGTTTCAGTTTGACATAAGAAGCATGAGAGTGAACTATTAGGATATAAGACGTGTACAAATTATAATTTTATAATAAATATACGGTTGTTATACAACAAACTCGCAGATAGAAAGGAAAGGGCGATGAGAGCGAATTTACGATGTTTCCACGAGTCTGGAACTCTAATGGCAGCTTTCCTCCGCGACGTTAGTTGTCGAAACTTTGCAAACTCGTTCTCGTGTAGGACGATTTCCGCCGATCGGGCCTGATTGTTATAAGAACGCGAGAGGAACGTTGTTTCAACGGACTCAATCACTGCTGAACGCTCGCAGATTTTCCTCAGGCATTGTTTACGATTGTCGTTACTCGTCATCCCGTGCGTGTGCACAACGCGGCCCCCCCTTAATGGCGTAATATAACGTTAGAAGCGAGTTGAATTCCCCCTATGGTATGCAAAGCGTACTCTTGTCCCCCCTTTCCTTTTTTCTTTATTTTTTCTCCAATTTTTCTTACATTTTTCTCCGATTTTTCTTTCATTTTTCTTTCATTTTTCTTCCTCCGCATCCTCCTGCTTAATTTGAACAGCTACGCGGGAGTCGGTCGCGAAGGGAACGGACTGGAAAACAAGTACCGTCGAACGTGATACGAGTTCTGATTGTTATTTAAACTTCGCGTGGGTAAAAATAACTGCAGATGAACCGATAAATACGAGCAGCACATGAACAAATATTGCGAAACCAGCGTGGAAATAGACGTGCTCCGTCTTGTTATTATTCGCGAACATGTCGTGTGCAAAAGAATTTCCATCGAGTCGGGACGAGTCGGACCCCCGACGACGCGTTGATTACCATGTTAACCGGGGCGACGAGTTAACTCGTCGTTCAAGAGTGCTTCCCCGACGCATGTGACTGGTTGAAATAACTTATACGAAAATGATTACTATCATAATTATATCAGTATGTATGTATACTACAATTATAGCAATAATTTAAAAACAGTGCATGAGAATTTAAACTAATGAAATTTTTCACTCTTCGCGTTTTCCTATCGATTTCTCTATTTATTTTTATCATGAAAAGCGATGCATTTTCATATATATTGTACTATAATATCAGGAAAATTCACTAATAATTCTAGAATTAATTCTAGACTAAAAGATGGCGGAATATTTCATTTTTTCTTTAAAAGATAAAATCGACGAGTGTCGTTCTTCGTATTAACCCCGCAATTGCCACACATTTCGCCAGCAATATCACAAGTGCGACGCAATTCGTATTTATCTTGGGCATGGCGAACCCCTCAACGGTGACACACGCACCCCATACGGATCTTGCAATTTTCCATGCGTCGCTGGTGCCGATAAAAAATACGTACTCTATTTTAAAAATACGAGCAGCTATTTATTTACATCAACCTTGTACCGATATATCTCTCCGTCGTTTAATAATTGCGTTTAACTTTAACCCTTCGCAGTCTCGATTCTTCTCCAATCTTCCAACAGAAAATTCGTGTCAGGTATCTTACATATTTTCTTTCGAATATCCTCCATAAATATCTAAACGAATTTTATTCTCCAATAATTCCGACGATGTATTGTACTTAAAATTAGAAATACCGAGTACGACTCGGCATAGGAGTATCACATGGCGTCACGCTTCGAGAAGACCATCAAAGTGTCAATAAATAAATTTAACTCTTTGCGGCACAGAATTTCAGATAATAAAATAGACCCATGTTGCATAGGAATTTTATTCCGTTTTAAATGAAACAAAATTGATATATATTTAAGGAATAGGGAGTAAAGGAATGGCATAATGTAAAAACATAAAGAAATGATAATAACTTAACCCTTTGCATTTGAAACGCGTCTCTCACGTTAATTAATATATTAAATTTACAATTATAAATATTAAAGTAAAATAATTCTACATCTTAATTTGCATACGATTTCTTATTTACAAGAACTTTTTTAGAAATATCGTCGACTTTATGGCAGAAAATCTTCGAATTACTATTTTCTTGTATCGAAAAATCTCCGAGTGCAAAAGGTTAATTGAATTTGTTATAGGGTGGGACACATTTATAACGTTTGTCGACGGTATTACCAACTGCTGTACGTAAATAAGGCGAAATTTAAACCTATGCACATGCAGCTATTGCGATATTTCCTGGTGGGGACGCTAAAAACGTCTCACCATGCAGTACAGTGCATCAAAAAGGTGAGATATTTTTAAATCTTTGCACTCGATGACTTTTGGCTAAAGAGTAGTAGGAATTCAAAGATTTTCTGCTATAAAGTTGACGATATATTTTCGAGCAGTAAATAAGAAATCGTGTAATAATTAATACATAGAATTATGATAGAATTTGGGATGGCAGTGGAGTTAAAAAGAAAGGAACACTAATTATAAAAAGGCAATGCTTTAATAATTGATAACTCGATGGGTGTGTGCTGTACAACGATTCCATAGAGATTGATCGTGAGTCGTTTGAACAAAGAAATTTGGCTGGTGACCGACAGACACGTACACAATCATACATTAGTATGTAATCGAAAAACATGTTAACATCTAGGTTATATATAAGATGTCTCGACTTGTGTCTTAAGCATTCCAACAAATTATTTGATTTCGATATTTCGCATTATTTTATTATCTTAAATTCAACATATTGATTACTATCGATCTTCGAAATTTTATCGAATGGCGACTGAAAAGGGTTAATCCCAGCGTACCCCAAAGACTTTCTCGTGACCCGCGAGCGTGAAATCAGTCGATACAATTTTCTCATGAAATTTTTCCTACCTCGTGCACAGTAGGTTTCCAATAACTCGCCGGTTAATTAAAGATTAATTAACGGGCCGAACTTTGCGACTCTCGACCGTATCGCGATCTCGATTAAAGTTACGCGCGTAATCTTGGGCCGAAAGCCGCGAAAGCGATGGCAGATAAGCTGCACGGAGCGTCGGAAGTGCGTCAGCGGAGATAGCGCCGCGTGGCCCCTCAAGGATTGTTTTCATTTGGCGATCGTTTATCCACCTCCCAGGTAATCTCACCTGCGATCTCCGCTCGCCGGACACGTAATATTTTCGTCCGCGGAGCCAGGCCCGCGAGTAAACGGGCGTAATCTTGTTTTCGTCCGCGGCGAAACTTTCTCGAATCCCGGCTCGCCTCGGCATCGACAACGCATCGCCGATCCGCTCGTTAACCGGCAAGATAAGAGGCCGAGGAATACGGACGAGCTCGCCATCCTTCCCCGCCTCGATCCCAGTATTTACTCCGCGCTCGTACAAAATATTTACGCCGCCTCGAACAGCTTTTACGATATTTTTCGTCCCGGCCGTCGTCGCTATCCTTTGTTTGCATGCCGGCCACTCCGCTGCCAGGACGATCTCGTCCTCGACTCGCGGTACCTGCTCCGCTCGAAAATATTTTTCTCCGCGTCGTCACTTCCGCGAAACGCGTCGGGCATCTCGCGATACGTCGAGTTTGCGAAGCAGTGAAATTTCCACGGTCGCGGTGTTTGTCGCGAGATGACGGCGAGATGGGAGGATGAAACCGATCAGGGTAACAGAGGTGGAAGTTTGGGAAGGGTGCAAGGAAGCCTGCGTCCGCTAGGTCCTGTTGACGAGCTCTCTGTTTGCGACGGGACCACGGGCTCGTTAATACGAGAAGGAAAGCGGTGGCTAAACTGTCCTTTGGAAAAGAGGATCGCCTCGGGAAACGTTTGCGAAACGCCGATGTGTACTTTTCATTAGCGACTCGGTGCATCGCGTGGCAATTAGGCGACCAATCTTCGCGCCATCGCGCTGCGATTGCTTCGACCAGCGGAATTTTATTCCACTCCGCGATTCGTCTATATTTTCGTCTGTTTTATCTTCTTTCAGAGATTCTTGAAATTTTGTTGCGACCATTTTACGCGGGAGAGATCGATCGTAGATTCGGTTCAGTAACGTGGATCGTAAGGAGAAAGTGAGACAGTTTCTTTTTGCGCGATTAGGGGAATACTCGTGTTGGGATTATGAGATTTAATAGTAAAATCTTCATTGAATTCACAGTATAAGATTGCTATACATTACTCTTGTTCGACCCTTACTGGAATACGCTTCGATTATATGGTCTCCGAAAAGATTTAATCGCGAAAATCATGATCGAGAGAGTGCAGCATAAATTTCTCAGGTGTTGTGCATATAAGCTAAATAGCCTAATATCAATTTTTGATCATGTTAATGTTAAATACTGTCAACCTTGGAACATTGTCTGCACGAAGAAGAATAGCTGACCATAGTTTTATCTCTAAATTAATTAATAATCTCATTGATTGCTCCTCTCTTCTCACGCAGATTAATTTCTATGTGCCTAGAGCAGGTTTTCATGTACCTATATCCAGATCTACATATGGATTAATTAATCCAATTTATCGTATTATTACCGACTCAAAACACTTTTTATAATCGCATAGATTTTTTTATGGGTATTTACAAATTTTCAAAAAACAATTACGGATGATTATTGATTAAAGCTATTCCTCCTGAACGAAGCGTTTGTAAGCAAGTCCCTTCGTTGTTATATTTTGCATAATTTCTTTGCTTCTCTTTCGTATGTAAAATTTTATCTAAATGGACCACAGAACATTAATGAATAAAATAATAATAATATTAATAATAATAATATGTATAATATTAACCCTTTGCATTCAAGAGGCGTGCTTCAGTCGCCATTTGATTAAATTTCGAAGCTCGAACTTCTCCTGAGAAACTGACCCCAACTATATATATTACAAACTATTTATTTGTATCTTATATCCTAGATTGATCTTTGTCAAAAACAAAGCTAAACTTATCTTTTCAACAATTCGGTATCTATTGACGTTATTATTATGCAGAATCGTATCCTCGCGATCCGCCGATATTTTGCTCGGGAGCCGTGTTTTCGCGCGCGGCGTCGGCGCGGCGCGAATAAAAACCGCACGCTCATTTCACGCGCCTTTTTCAATCAGCCTCGTTAAAAATACATCTTTTTTTCCATCGCGCGGCCTCGTTTACGAATCCATCGCGCCGGCACGGAGCCGAAACGCGCGTTTCGCGCCGGTTCGCGCAATCAGCCGGTAATAAAACGGACGAGCCTCGTTAAAACGATCCGCGCCGCGCTCTTCCACCATCGTTGCTCACCTGTGCGCGCGTGCTTTTTCTCGCGGGCCCTTTGGACAACTTTTCCCGATGCAAATTCGCCCAAAAATTCAGTCGCCGCTGGGTAAACCACCGATCGCGAGGATGCCACTCTCGCGCGGATAGAACCGATTTCCATGGATCGAGGTCTCCCATAAATTCGGCGGAAAACACCGCGATTCGTTACAGAAGACGAATATTCGAAGACGGACGAGGTTTTGCACGGAATCGCGGAGAAATTTCGCGAAGCGAATTTCGAAAATCGTCCTCCCGTTCGCGGAGACGTCGCTGACCCGAATAGAACCGATTCCCGAGATCGTCGTTCCCCTTAAATTCGTTGGAAAATTCAGCCATCGATTCTCCAGCGCGTTTCTCGCGTTCGCGGAGATGCGTAAATAAAATCGGTCCCGTCTGGCTCGTCGTTCCGTGTAAGTTCGTCGGGGAATCCGTCGGTCGTTACGCGGCAGGAATTTCGGAAATGGCTCTCGCGTTCGCGTGGGTAGCAGCGATCCACGTCGCGATTACTCGAGATCACGGCGAACGTCGATCCCGTCGTTTACTCGTCCACTTATCGCGGTAATTTTCGAGCGTCTGGTTCACGGGTTTCGCTGGAGCGTGACACGGGGGTTCGGGGCAACGAGGATGTTTTCCAAGACAGTAGAACACGCGGATGTCTCCGCGCGATCGGCGAAAAGGATCGAACGTGTTCGCGGAGAGAGCAAATATTTTTCAGCTGGTCGCGCACACGCTTCGGCTGATTACGTCACGGGAATCGCGAATGTAAACACGCCTTCCTATTTTTCGGTTAACTAATCTACGCTATTAATATTTGCACGCCGAGCGGCTTCATTTATAGCCGTCCTTTATGGCCGGTTTTACGAGCGCCATCCTCGACAACGTAACTCGCGTTCGCCTAAATTCGTTCCTCTCACCCGAATGAAAACGGGGTCCCGTCGTCCTATTTTTTCTCCCCGATCGATGGGATAAAAGATCCTCGGTCGATCGTAAATCGCCTGTCCGTGTATCGTAAAGCTCTTCCGTTCCCTGCGTTCGGCGCACGGTCGTCGATTTAGATCGGCAAGTCGATCGGTAAGTCGATCCGTAAGTCGATCGACGGACTTGCAAAGTGGCGGTACGACGTTGACCGGCGCACGGTCGTCGATTTAGATCGGCAAGTCGATCGGTAAGTCGATCGGTAAGTCGATCCGTAAGTCGATCGACGGACTTGCAAAGTGGCGGTACGACGTTGAGGAAGTAGGTCGAATCGGTAGCAGAAACTCGAACGCGAGGAGATCGTTACGGTTGGATCTCGCGGCTGCTCGTTAATCGGTTAAGCCGAGAGGCGACAAGCGGCTCGGTTCGCGATCGCTGGATCGCAGATACCCTTTGACTCCGGCCTCACGAAACTTTTCCAAGGCGTCGCTCGGCTTCCGAGTCGGAGTGTTTACGAGAGGAAAAAAACGATTACGGCAAGAACGCGGAGTTGATAACGGGTCCGCTGCGAGCACGGCCGTGTGACGGATCGTGCCTGGATCGCTAATCAGTCGAGCTTCGCAGGTGGTTCGGTCGCGTATTAATCTGCGTGACGTAGCCGCGCGCTATTGTGTCGCGTTCTGCCGATTCGGCGGCTCATTATCGTCGATTGTGCGTCGCGAGGCGGAATGCGCGGTGGAAGAGAAAAAATATTTTCCTGCCTCGACCACGACGTTGCACGTCGACCTGCGAATTTAAACCTCTCCGATCCGTGTCGTCATCGTCGGAGCAAACAAACACGCGTCGTTTATCGCGGAGGATTACTCGCTGCAGCGAGAACCACGCTCCGCGTCCGCTGGGAAACCTGTTCGCGAAGGAAGTGCATCGGATCATGGCGAAACGGACGTGTCTCCCGCGGAATCATCCGGCCAGAGGGATCGATTTCTATGTACCCGTGTCGCAAGGTGAACTGCCCGACCTCGTGATCTCGGGAAGCCATCTCGACCTTGGGTCAGCGCAGCTTTCCCGTAAGACGATTTCCACGACGTTTTCAACACAGAGTCTCCGACCTTGTGACTACCATCGTGACGTCCCGAGCGACGATTCAGAAAATTACACGTTCCTTTGTCCGCGTTAAGACAATTCGGCCACTTTGGCATTCAAAGCGCGAGCCGGGGAATCGACGGAACTCGGAAGATGCGGGTTTTCATCGAGTTAGCGAACGGCGTTCCGTCAGCGAATACAAATCAGGTCACCCTGTGCGCATACAGGCCCACCCACGCGAGCTCCTCCCTGCGTTTACCTGTCCGTTTCTGTCCACGGACGCAGCGGAAGTCGGCCCGAAGAATAGACGACCAC
Source organism: Eufriesea mexicana (assembly GCF_001483705.2). Taxonomy (NCBI): domain Eukaryota; kingdom Metazoa; phylum Arthropoda; class Insecta; order Hymenoptera; family Apidae; genus Eufriesea; species Eufriesea mexicana. Next base: position 863,092 of record NW_016909734.1, read on the forward strand.
CCACGGTCGATCAAACATTCCACCCTGGGGACAATAAGTTACCCTGTTCGCGTTAACCCTCTCTGCTTTGGCAAACTCGCCCTCCGAACCTCGCGAGGGGTGCGTCCGAACGAGGAAACATAATCGATGCCACGAGTTTTTTAAATTTTAAATTTACCCCAACTATCGCGTTTGTCTTCATTTTCGTGGGTCGTTGACAATTTCAAAGGTTCAGATTTAGCCCCCTTCGAAGAAACATCTATGTGGGATTGGAATAAGTACGGCCCTGAAAGAATGTCAAGTGTGACTGGGCTTAGAACGAAAGTGTCCGTGTGTAAGAGGATTGACTGCAAAGAATATTTATGGTAGAGTCGAGTCAAATTTTAGGGATGCGTCCAGAGTGGTTGAAGTACCTGGCCCACCGAGGTTGTGTGGGAAAGGGGCATGATTGGAAACGAAAGGACAGACTGAATGGCTTAAATAAGGGTGCAAGGGCGCGGGCGAGTCAGTCTCCAAGAATCTTTAACAGTCTCCAGGAATCTCTAACAGTCTTTTATTTTTTTTTATTGACTTCACGAGTTTTACAATCAATTGCTCAAATGGGAATTATAAGTAAAAGTGATAGCTTTATGAGGGACACGAAAAGCAAATACGTAAATCGTTGCATCGGTTGATTACTTGCAGTATGTGTAGTACAATGATGGAGTTTGAGTTATTAGGAGAATCGACGTACCAGGTTTAGGGGAGCGAATCTTTTTAGTCTAAATGGAGATTTATTTGGATTTGACAACTTTCTAGCTAATTGATTTTCGTGACACGTTAACTAACTTACGTGGCGTTTGCTAAATTCGGCGATTTCGCATTTTACTAAAGGTATAGCCAAGTCTAACAGTCTTTAGGAGGTTTTGAGCTAGTCTCTAAGAGTGTGCCAGTATGTCAGTAAGAAGTCCAAGTCGAGCGTGCCCATAGCGAATCTCTCTTAGTCAATACTCTATGTATCGACTTATTCTGTTCCACTAAGAAGCAAATTTTAGCTATTTTAGCCCATCCACCAAACGCGATCCTACATCTATGTCTCGCGAATGTCGCGAACAAAGGAGACACCTCGTTTCTCGGTTTGATCCCATGAACGAGATACGCAGAACAGGTACGACTGCTCGACTCGCGTGTACATAAACATATATAAAACCAGTTTTTCATCAATCATCGTACAGAAGGTCGGGACACTCGTGTCCCAATAACCATCGATCATTAAGCACGTGTGCAATGCGAAATTAGTTCTAGAATCTTCGGTTGGAGATCGATTTTCTCGTAATTATTCGATAAAAACCGATCGGATCGCGTCATACTTCAATGTAGAGATTCTCGTGGAGAGGAAGGTATGGAGACGGAATGGTGTCGTATTCGTCGGTGTCGAATGGGAAAAGCGTCGCGGTGACAGCTGGAGGGAAACAGGCTTCATTTTCTAATTACCCTTAATCCGATCGCGTTAATCATCGGCCATCGGCTGTCACGTAGGAAGCTTCGACACACGAGCCTCTGGCCCACTATGCGGCGGCCAGAATTCGCTTGGCAGCTCGACAGTAAACACGTGCCATTAGAAGAACCACGTTGAGCCGGATCGAAATGACGAGACAGTCGAAAGCGCGACCGTTTCGCGACGCCTGTCGTCTCGCGAACCCTGCGTTTTCCGCGCTCGCGACCGATCGATCGTTCGGTGATCGTCCCATAAGGCGAATCGATAGCATGTGAGTGATACGACGAAGGTGCACCATGAACGATCGAGGCTTCCACGTTGGTAGAAGAATCTAAGCGGATCACCAGCATCTTCTATTATAATCCGACCTGATTCCGACGATAATTCGTTCGATCTTCTTCGTTGACCGTTCTCCACTCGAGACATTGACAGAATTCGCGTAAACGGAATTTTTCACTACGAGAATTAAGAAAGTAATTGAAAAAGAATCTTAGTTCATTTATACGCTCAAACAGGTATTTTCGATGATGCTTTGCCTACGGATTCATCGCGCACGGTGCAATACCAGATTATAGTTCATATTCAAAATTCTTTTCGTTTTTCCCTATCCCTAATGTATCCATCGCCATTTTGGTACGAAAAGCGTTCGCGTTGAGACCGAAGCGTGTATTACGACGTGAACGAAAGTTTAATTCCGACGATAATCCGTTCCATCTTCTTCGTTGACGGTTCTCCACTCGAGACATTGACAGAATTCGCGTAAACAGAATTTTTCACTCCGAAAATTTATAAATTAATTAAAATAGAATCTTAGTTCATTTATACGCTCAAACAGGTATTTTCTATGCCGCTTTGCCTACCAATTCATCGCGCACGGTGTAACACCATCTAGCTCATATTCAAAATTCTTCTTTCTTTCTCTCAATGTACCCATCGCCATTTTGGTACGAAAAGCGTTCGCGTTGAGACCGAAGCGTGTATTGCGACGTATTACCATCTAGCTCATATTTAAAATTCTTCTTTCTTTCCTTCAGTGTACCCATCGCCATTTTGGTACGAAAAGCGTTCGCGTTGAGACCGAAGCGTGTATTACGACGTGAACGAAAGTTTAATTCCGACGATAATCCGTTCCATCTTCTTCGTTGACGGTTCTCCACTCGAGACATTGACAGAATTCGCGTAAACAGAATTTTTCACTCCGAAAATTTATAAATTAATTAAAATAGAATCTTAGTTCATTTATACGCTCAAACAGGTATTTTCTATGCCGCTTTGCCTACCAATTCATCGCGCACGGTGTATTACCATCTAGCTCATATTCAAAATTCTTCTTTCTTTCTCTCAATGTACCCATCGCCATTTTGGTACGAAAAGCGTTCGCGTTGAGACCGAAGCGTGTATTGCGACGTGAACGAAACGATAATTCCGATTTCCGACGATAATTCGATCGATCTTGTTCGTTGATCGTTCTCCCCTCGAGACACTGACAAAATTCGCGTAAACGGAATTTTTGACTCCGAGAATTAAGAAAGTAATTGGAAAAGAATTCTATTACAGCTATACGTTCGAACAGGTATTTACGATACCGCTTTGCCTACCGATTTGACGCGCACGGTGCAATACCATATTATAGTTCGTATTCAAAACTCTTTTGGTTTTTCCCTATCCCTAATGTACCCATCGCCATTTTGACACGAAAAGCGTTCGCGTAGAGATCGAGACGCGTATTGCGACGTGTACGAGTTTCGCGACGTATGACCGTGACATTAATTCCGCGGAACAAGACGGGCGCGCGAATTCGAAAAGCGAGCCAGATGCGGTGGCGCCACGATCGCTCGCCTCTCACCGGACTCGTTGCGTAATAGTCTCGTAAATAATCGGGTCGCGTTATTACGCTATTATTAGTATCGGGTAACGGTGGATGGTCGGTTCGGCAAGAGATCGCGACGATATCGTAAATTATCGCGAGCGTGGCCGACGACGGCGACTCGAGGGACGAAGGATTCCGCTTGGTCGTCGCGCGGCTGATTAATTCGCCAACGGTGGTGCCTCGTGCATCGCCGTAACGAAGCGTTCGGCAACGATAGCACGGCGCAACGGCACGGTCCGCGGCTCGTAAACTTATTTACCGCAATCGTAGTATCGACCGCGAGCCGCAGATACGGTATTATAAATGGACTTTGCGCACGTGTACATTTTTTTCCCTGGCCGCGGCTGTTTACTCGGACGCGGCAACAACCGCATAAACGGATTGTTGTTTGTTCCCCGATTAAGAGCAACATAACAGATCGTTACGCTAACGGTATCTTTCCTTGCCGGCGTGGACTCTTTGCGTGTGTACGCGGCAACGACACGCGCAGGACGATTAGCCGGCCGATAATATATTTTCGTCTAAACGCGAGATTAACGGATCCTCGTGCTCGAGTATCGGCTTTGGCTCGCGCACGCGTCGCGACGATAAAAACGAGATAACGCGCGCGGCAGAGAGAATCCGATCGATTCGGATCGATCCTCCGCGGTGGGCACCGATCGCGCCGCGGCCGAGCGCCGTACCGGAAGTCGAGGATGAAGAGGAGAAGGTGAATCGGCAGCGACGAGGACGAGTCCGCTGAGTGTCGTACCCTTCGCGTTAACCTCGTTCTCCAGCGGCCCAGATAAAGACCGCCGGTCCCGCTTCGGGCATCGAAACACGGTCAGACGATTTGCAGACGTTGTACATATATTTCTGGCGTGGTTGCCCCTTGCTCGTTCACGTGCACCTTATCGGCGGATCGCGTGGCCGAAGTTCGAGCTCGCTGCTCCGGGGATTAATTAAGGAGCGTGATTTCTGAAATTCCATCGCCATAATCGGCGCCCTCGTCCACGTACCCGAGTGCCCGTTGCCTGGTGAATGAGGTTCGAAGATCGCCCGACTCCCGGCCACCACCAATGATTCACGCAGCCTACGCGATTTACTATATTGCTGTAAGTGACCAGGCCGTCGTAAACAGCCGATAAACGGTACAAATACTTTTTTATTTATTGCCAGACGGCCATGCCTCGCATTATCGGTCACCGCGATATACTCCTCTTTCTCTCTCTCTTTCTCTCTTCCTCCTTTTTCCTCTCCGCCTACGGTTCTCTCTGCGCTCTCGATCGTACAGGCTCGTGGTCGGTTCTCTTTATCCGCATTGTTCTCTCCCGTGTTTCCCCGCTGCTCTCTTTTTCTAATTGCATTTCTTCCGCACGTCGGCTATCCGGTTTCTCCTCGATTAATCCCCACCCTTGTTTTTTCCATTCATGCGAACGCGGCGAGACGTTGCCTCGGTTTCGCCTCGAGTAGGAAAATTACCGCGCTCCACGCGTGCACTCGTCTATTGACTTTTGTTCCTGCGTTCGCCGCGACTATTTACGGCCGGGGCTTCTTTGCGGCCGCGAGGATCGCCGTTCTGCTCCGGAATCGCTTTAATCGTCGCGTCGCAGTTTTATTTCCCAACCCGACCGCGTACTTTGTCTCGGCTAACCGCTCCATGCGCCACTTTCCGCCGATCAAGTCCTCGAAAAAGTTCCCCACTGCGATCACCGCCTATCCGCCAAGCTTTCCACGCGTGGCGTCGTCCATCCGCCATCTTCCTACCGCCAACGCGGAATATCCCGCGACTTTCTTCGCGGCACTTAACCTAACTCGAACTAACCCCTTGCGGACGGGACGGTTCGAAGTTAACCCTAACATGAGATTAATAGCAGTCGATAGGCATTTCGAATTGCCAGTGCACGTTTCTGCTTAGTCGCCATTTTCGTCGATAGCACTCTAAGATGTCAAATTATAGACATACGTGGCCATAGCGATGCGTTTACGCGAGACACGTTATACATGGATCTTTCGACTCTATCAGTTGTTTTATTCCAAATGCATATACGAATTCCTCAAGTCCAGAAAGGGTTAACCCTTCGACTGCCACGCCGAAATCACGTCGCACGTTTCCCTGAGGGAGGACACCATGGGAGTGCACCGTTAGATGCAAGATTTGTTTTAATATTTTTCTGATCGACGTTCTAATAAAAATTTTGAATCCCTCGATCAGGCACTGTTTATTTCAACGTATCTTCTAATTAGCGGTTATATTCGGAATACGCTAACTGTTAATTTTTATTCGATTTTTGCAATCGTAAGTAGTTCAAGCGCTCCCAGTCACCAATGACCACCGTGACAGTGAAATTGTTAACTCGATCTTCGTTCAACGCCGTGAAAATATCGATCCTTTTTCGAATCGAATCAACGCCGACGCGGTATCCACTCGCGCGAGTAGGCGCTGGGCCCAGCAACTCGCGAGAGAGCGTTGTTCCCTGTCGTCGGGTCATGCACTCTCTCTTTCTTCCCCGGCCCACCGGCTTTTCCCATTTTTCTCTCCTCCACCAAGTCGGTTTCCGCAACCCCCGGACCCAACGGCCGCGTACAATGCAATCGATAAAACGTCGCACGGTGGACTTTTACCGGTGCACCTTCGTAACGCACTATCGAGTGCGGAGTGCGCGATTTCGCTCGAATTCCCGGCTAATTAGTCACGTAAGCGCTAGATCCCGCAATCGGCGATCGGTCTGGAATTCGCCGATCAGATCCGACGCGATTGCGCTCGCGCTCGCGCGCCACGAACGTCGATCCGCGTGTCGGGGCCCGAGGTCCGTTCTGCTCGCCACGCGATCGCCGCGCGATAGCGAGACGAATACCGTTTGGTTGTTCGTGGCTGAAAACACGGCAGGCCCGAGATGCCGATTAATCGGCGTTCACGCCGAGCCGAGCCGAGTCGAGCGGATCCGCGTTGCGACTCTTGACTCCTCGTTGCGAGCTATGAAATTGAAATTTGGCTAATCGGGCCCCGTTCCTCGCGTGCGCCTCGTCGGACCACGAAGCTCCGTATTAGCGGAGAAATTACAAGGCTTTGCTGTACACGGCCGGAACCGACGCGAGACGACATTGTATGGTCTTATTAAGAGTGAGATCGCTTGCAAAATAAATAGGGGAATTTGCATCTCATTCGCCGGCAGATTCGTGGAAATTAGAGTAATTTCAAGCGTCCTGGCTATCGTAACGACCGTCTGTACGACTGTTAATAATAGCTATTTAATGTCACCTCTCTCTCAGTCTCGGGTCTCGGGGAGAGCTCTTCATCGGGACGATGAAATTCTTCTGTCCGCGACTAATGCCTCGTATCGATTATAATTGCTCCACGGGGTTCCCGAGCAACCGTGTTTCGCATTCCTCTGCCAACCCTTTCTCCTCCATTTTTATTTTTATTTTTCATTTTTTATTCTTCGCGTACGCGACCTTCCTCGAGTATCGATCATTTTCCAAGGAGGTGGGATCTCGATGGATTTCCCCGAAAAACGTGTCTCCCGTTCGATCTCGAAGGACGAAGCGATTATCTCTGGATGGTGACGAGCTGTAGCCAGGGAACGATTGAAATCATTGTTTTATCGGGCGACCGCCAGCGGCGCTCCTTTATTTGCCAGATGTCCGTGGGGCTCGTGCATTCGTTAATTAGTCGGCCATTTATTTTGCCGAAGCCGACTGTTTTTCTAGCCTTCGGCCTAGGCTCGATCCAACAAAGGCGAGGTGGTTACCGTCGCGATCGTTTCACCCGCGTATCATTATGACACGCGCGTCGAATGACGCGATACCGTGTGCACCTTGCGAGTCCTGCGATGTCACTGTTACGCTTGAGAAAGGCGCGAAACGTCGTTTCTTCGCCGTTGGTCTGTCGATGATTCGCATGACAATCGCGTCTACGATGAGCGATTAATCATCCACGCGTTGCGTACCACGCGTGCCTAATCTGCGCTGCTTGTCCGAGACAAAGAGACCAGTTTACCGTTCCATCGAGTGTACCTCGAACTACGCAAAACACGATTATAATCCCTTTTTCGCACGAGTTAACCCTTTTTTAGCGCCTATACGAAGATACCCGGACGAATTTGCTAACAAAAACCAAACTAAGAACGATACTTCAAAAATTCAAAATGCAGCATATTACTGAAAATAGGGAGAATAATGCAATGCCAATTGTGGTTCGATATTCATTGAAAATCGTACGAATAACATCGATATAAAACTGGATGAGAAACAAAGAAACAAGTTTCTCTTCTAGAAACAATATTTGCACGTAAGAATAAACATCGTTTGTTCACAGTTTTACGTAGGTCACGTAGTATGAAGTATACGTATTAAATTTTCGATCATTTTTTAATAAAGCAACCAATATCAGTACTGAGAACGAAAGGATAACTCCGTGGCACCAATTAGCATAGGATATAACAAAAAATTAAACGCGAAAACAATTTTTTAAATTCTTTTGCAATGAAGTTAGACCGTTTATAACATTGCCATAAGATTACGGTGACATCATGACAGTGCAGTATTTAGCATTCGGTCTTTTGACGCAAATTTTTCGAAGAAAAATGAAAAGGAAAAACTGACCATCGCAATAGAGCTTGGAATTCTTTGCGAAGAGAGCTAAGAGGAACGGTAGCATTAATTTTTTAATTTTTTACACAACTTTTGTGGCCGATGTCTATAGTCGTGCGTAGATGGCGTCTCGTGGCTAAGGGTAGCGAAAGGGTTAAACACCGGCGAGTGGTCTTTTTAGGAAAAAGAAATTGGCACTCTGACACGCGTTGGACTTGTAATTTTCGAAAATTTTCGAAAATTCGTAACATGTCTGACACCTGCATAATTGCGCCTCTTTCGCGATCGAAAATTACCACGATTCGTTGACCTATCGCGAAAAATAACGAATTAAAAGAGTAAAATGGCGGATAGTGGAATTCACAGTTTTCGAGATGTTGAGAAATATCGGCGCGACTACGTTGCGTGCAAACAGCGCGTACAGGTATGTCGCTGCGTGTACAAACACGATATCACTTGACATTCTACCGTGAAAAATAAGAGATTGTACAGACACGATTATACTACCATTCATAATCCGTAATTGTACCAGTCATTCAGCGAAATTCGTGTGAACCTGAACAAAGACGAAAATGTTTCGAAAATTCATCGATCTATTACGAATTCTTTCGTTTGCGTATATTAAACCATTTGCATCCAAGCGCGGAATATTCCGCGAACCACGACAGTCGTCTATCACCGAGCGCGGAATAATCCGCGAGCCACGACTGTCGCTTATCACCGAGCGCGGAATAATCCGCGAACCACGACTGTCGCTTATCACCGAGCGCGGAATAATCCGCGAGCTGACTTTTTCCATTACCAGTTGTTGAATTTTCTTCATATGCCACGGATCACGTTTGATCCCTTTTGTGAGCATCTCATCTACATCGGTTTATTATATTCTTAACAAGTTTTACTTTTGTCGTGAAAATCCTTTTAATTGCCATTATGAGTAGGCGCTGATACGCGCACGGTGATACGGGCCAGTCGTCAATTGAATGTCGCTGATGCCTGAACACGGCACCTTAAGTAGAGCCACGATGCAAATGGGTTAATCGCAAATTGTAGGAATTTTTCCAAGCTTGAACACCCGATAGCAAAGATGCTTGTCGTAACTGTTCGTAAACCGAAGTAATCCGAGGCAAACGAATCGTGCCACTCCTCTCCGCATTGTCCGAAATATGCCACGATTCTTGGCGGACTGTCAGTCGTGCTCGTTATCACTGGCCGATATCAGACACGCTAGTTTCCGGTGGAAACAATGGACAAAAATGTGCTAGTCACCGCAAGACGAATGGCACATGCTACTTTTCATAACGCGTCAGTGTCGGCCACGATAAAAAGGATTTCGATCTCGCTCGATCACGATCGCGGCGTAAGATAGAAAATGAATTTTTCCAACTACCTGCCACTTCGATGTTTCCGTTGCGAGAGGCGGATAGAACAAGAGCATTGGCCATTCTTCCACGATTAGTCACTCGTGACCGATTTTCCAGTGATTTTCTGGCACCGATATTAGCACGGTAAAATCGTAGCAGAAGATGCGCCGCCTGTTTATATACCGGGTGTGCTAGATACGAGCTTCCGCGTGCAAACGAACGAGAACGTTGCTCTACTATAGCGATGTCGAAATAGCGTTACGGATTTTAGAAAATCCTTCGATAAATAAAATCAAAAACGAAAGCAGGGAATAAAATCATTCGCATGTACATTTACTCGAGAGATTAGATTTTACGTTCGTTTTTTCTCATAGGAGTAAATTTGCAAAATTGAAAAGAAAAGAAAAATTGATTAATATTGCATATTATCGTGGAACGAATTTCACGTTTTGGCGTACAGATCGCATTCCGAGGTTTCGTGGAATCGGCGTGCTCGATAGTACCGTGGAGAGAGAATAAAACCGTGGCCCCCTTTTACGTACACCCCATTCGCAATTTGCATTTCGCAACCGTTAATTTTGCTATCGTTAAGAACACCAAGGGAACGCGCCGCGTTACAATCGTTGCAGTTCAGTTCTGAAATTTAATAACACGTCGACGTCGAGAAGGAAAATTGTTTTCCCGTGCTTTGATGAAAAGTGTTCCCGTAATAACGCGATACAAAGGTATACGTGGCGCGCGTCGGTTTCGCGTTTACCTGGAAGAACGCAGAAATGCTTTTTTCAATATCCCCATGGAAATGACAGCGTTGAACGGGGAAATTAGAACGATCAAAGGATAAATTTTCGCTGGATGCTCGACGAACTGCCGGATATCGATGCAAATTTTCTGCATTACATAAACAAGGCCGCACGTGTCGCAACTTTTCCAATTACATTTATATGTTTGCACAATTGTCTCTCTTTATTGCTCCGTACGCCACGCGTGCACGTGGGGGAGCGGTGATAAGTAGAAGCATTTATATTAGCCGTTAAAGGTAAATGTTATGTACAACCCCTGTGCGTTTTACGCTGTGCTCGTCGCGAATCGCGTGCACGAGTTCGGGGCGAGTAACGCGCGTACAAAATTGCACACGCGACCTGGCTCCTCCAGGAAAAATAAGGGAAACGCCAGTGTGCAATCGAATCTCTTCGTTTTAGATTTGTTATGCTATATTGGTTTTCGAGAAAATTCTCTATAAATTGCCAAACGGCAGGATCGTATCTCCCGACTTTCTCTCTCGTTTTGAATTTATTTATAACTATGGAAAGGTCCAGAAGACACGACATCTTTACGAAGAGTCACACTTTATTGCACACATGGCACGATTAATTTATTGTATTAATTCCTTGCACTCTTAGTCATGAGTTAGCAAAATCGTAGTTGCTAATAGCAAGTGTTACGTTTATGGTAATAAGACGATACAAATGTAATATTCAAATAAAACTGTCCGATATACTTTCCTGTAGCGAAAGAACTTCCACGTGCGAGTAATTAATCGTACAATAATTAACGACAACGTGTTTCGTGCACTGTTAGATCTCCTTGCTCTCCGTGTTACCTTTTCGCCATGTTTGAATAATGGATTAGGCTCGCTATAAATTTTTATCATTATTTTTACGTAAACTGTCCGAAGAAAAATCGAGCCGTTAAAAAGCAGTACGTTTGTAAACAACGTTACACGGTATCTGTTTATCTATTTACATATTTCATTGATTCATCAAATTTTTAAATTAAAACAGAATTTCTCTATCGGTAAGCCGAAAATGAAAACATTTCGTTCTTCACTTTCCCTCGAAATGGTATCAAAATGGTATCAAAATGGTAGCGTCAAAAATTTCATTTCACACTTTCCCTCGTTTTCCTATGAGGAACGCGTGGTAATCTCAAAATGGTACAAAATGGCATCGTAAAAAATTTTATTCTACATTTTCCTTTATTTTCCCATATGGAATCGCATGGTGGCCATAAAATGGTGTCAAAATGATACCGAAATGGTAGTAAAAAAAATTTCATTTCACACTTTCCCTCGTTTTCCCATGAGGAACGCGTGGTAATCCCAAAATGGTACCAAAATGGCAGCGTAAAAAATTTTCTTCTACACTTTCTTTTATTTTCCCATAAGGAATCGCGTGGTGGCCACATAATGGTGCCAAAATGGTACAAAAATGGTACCGTAAAGAATTTTATTCTACACTTTCCCCTATTTTCCTATAAGGAATCGCGCGGTGGCCACAAAATGGTGCCAAAATGGTGCCGAATTCGTCGTGTTTCGCGTCCATTTCGCGAATATTCGATTTATGCGAGAAAAATTGCTGGGAATTCGAAAAAATGGAATTCCCATCGACAGGTGCGCGAATCGACAATGATGGCGGTGCGTCGAAGCGTAGTTTTCGCGAGCCACGGTGTGGATAGAAGCGGGAAAGTCGCATCCGTTATTTCGGAAGCTGGGTCTGTTTGGCGAGGAGCGAAACGATACCGGGGACTCGATCGAGCAAACAATGATTCGACTATTCCGAACGGCGTGTATATTTCAGTATTCGGCGGCCTTCGCCGGAGCTACCAGGCCTCGACAAAGAGAAAGGGAGCAGGAGAGGGGAAAAAAGGGGAACAAGGATTTGTTTTCATTGACATACCAGAGCGGAGCTCGGCTCGTTTCGCAAAAATCTATTTTCGCGCGCTAATTATGTAGCAGCGGCAACACGTCACGAGGCTTCTCTCTCCCGTCTCTCTCCGACCTGCGTTTCGCCTTCTCTGCCGCCAGTTGATCGGCGACGGATCATTGTTTGCACTGCGACGAGGCACTGGAGCAAACGATCACGATAATAGCGTTCCAAGTTCGATGACTGCGTGACATATTAAGCGGAAACCTCCTATCTCGGAGGTATCTTCTTTTCCCCGGCCATTTCGCGCTTTCGCTTTCCATTCGCTTTCCATTCGCTCGTTTGCCCGAGTCCTAGCCCGATCTCAACGACTCTTCCGTATCGACCGAGCAGCTAGGACCTCTCTTTGTCCGCGTCGCGAGACCCTGATGGACGTCTAGCGATCGACGCGACATCTCGGACGCCGCGACGGTACCAACCATTTCCTTCCGAGCGAAATTTTCTCCAAATTGTCGATATTCCTCGCGATTTCGCGATATAACAACGAGATGATTACTCGTTGCCTGTCTTAGACTCAAAGATATCCGATCTGGCCAGGTAGACGTACGAAAATGGAGGACGAGGCGGGAAAATGGGTCGAAGACGCGACGGTGGATGAAAATATTTCTAACCGCGGATGACTAGACGCTGACTGGCTCGGCAACGATATAACAACGGGCAATTATTCATTTAAAGAAACGATAATGCCCGCTGATTCGCGGAAGAGTCAACAACTGCGAAACCATTCCTGGTACGCTGGACTTTGTCGTTTCGTCGCGTTCCTCGTGTGCAAGACAATCCTCCGTCGGACGTGTAAACAAGATATTAACGGCTGGACGCCGAGCAACAATATTGCTAAATGGGCCAGTCGCGGATAGTAATCGGCATGACTGTGGAACATCGCTCGGCCACGCATTTGCGTGCACAGGGCCGGTTTCGCGAATAAATGAACCGAGATTTGCGAAACGGATGGGACATAGCGAACGGTACGATGTGGGTCCAAAGGAAGACGGAAATTTTGAAGCTCCTCGACAAAACTCGATCCTTTCCCGATTTCTTTTCCTCGTACGAACGCGCGCACGCACCGTGCTCGTGCAGACGATGCAGAAAGAAGGGATCGAGTGGCGATTATTTTTTACAGACTCGACAAACACGCTCGACGTCCCGATTTCCCCTAAAATCACATTGTCGATTTGATAATCGTTTTTATCGCGCGAGACGCGTCTCGATTTTCCGTCGCGCGGCGCCGCGTAGCAGCCGTTACACAATTCCATTGTACAATATTTGTTGTGCGATTTGCGGATACACGTACGTACGGTTGTACACAAGCAAGTGTAACGTGGCTGATGTGCTGCATTCTTGAGATTACGCGTGAACTACTTTCCGAGAGAATGTGTCGCGATAAAATTTTTATCGGCCCGTTGCGCGCTCGATCGTATCGAGCGTGCCGTGATTAGGTTATCGTGCGGTGTTTTCAAAACTGCCAACAAACAATAAACCAATAATCAACAAAGGCGACGGGGAAAATACCGACGGCTCGTTTCCCGCGGAGGAAAACCGCACGCGGAACGACGGCATATCGCTGGAACGCGTTTAACCGCGTTACATCGTGACACGTATATATATTAGTTTGGTAATATTAATTCGGTTTAATCGGAGAGAAAGGAGGCGTAGAAAACTCGGGCGATAAGCCGAAATTAAGATGCCGAACGCGGGTACTAATGGTCAGAGAATGGTCGAGTTAGCGAGAAACGCGTAACTCATTCTTTCACATTCGAGACGGAATGAATAAACGTAAAGGAGGCTTTAAAAGGACAAGCGTTTAAGTAGCCAGGGAAGAGGGAATGCTAAGTGGCAGGGCAAAGAAGAATACTAAGGAAGGCATTCGTCGGGATACTCGCGGAGAACCGACCGGATGCAACGCCAGAATGGGAGTGCAAGCCTCCGCGCGCACAAGAGTCCGTTACTCGCATCGGGTATTTCCCAGAACGCGACTATAAACAAACAAACACACCGAGAGAGAGAGACAGGGCAGTGTGCGCGTGTGATCCATGCCCTCCCTTCCAAGGCAACAGCACCGACGAGCCAGAAGTTGCACGGGGCCGGGAGGGGGACGAGAATACTGGCGCCGTCGGTTGAGTAACCCCACCAGTACCGCCGCGCATGCGCACCGCGCGGGATTCCCCAGCCGTCCCCCACCACCGTCCGACTACCCGCCGCCCCACCACGACGCCTCTTTTTCTCTTCTCCTTAGGCGGCGGTCAAATTCACGCGTAAAGTCGTTCCGAACGTTTGGCTATGATGACAAAGTATCCGCACGGTGTTTACTGTCGATAGTGCGCCAATCTTACGTGGAAGGATCGAATTTATCGCTTATCCACGAACTAGTTCGTTCCCCGATTCCGCTGTTCTTCCCCTTTTTATCGCGCCAACAGGGAAGTAGACGTTTCTGGGAAATCGAACCGCAG
>NW_016909734.1:877673-897645 GCF_001483705.2 Eufriesea mexicana
CAGGAATGCGTAATGACCGTCTCTTTCGAACCGTTTTCTTCCGCGCGTACGATCGAATACTCGACGACGTCGTCGTAGCATTCCACGCATCCAACTCTCGCGTCGCCTCTTCGAGAAGGCGTACGCGAACGACACCGAAACGCCCGTTTCGAATTTCAACGCTGCGTTCGTTATTTCGATCTATGACGTACCGTGACAACGCCTGACCACGATTCATCGCGAGGGTATTTCTTCCGCTCGTATCGCGTTCCGCGAGAGATCGATCTTACTCTCGCGGCGAATCGCGGAGATTTGGGAAATATTCGTCCGTTGGAATTTAACGGAACCCGTGGCGGCCGAAGGAAACGATATTATCCCGGCTGCCGTGTCGTCCGTTTTACGTCGCACGGTGTGGAAAAAAAGGAAAAACCATCTCGTACCAGAGGGACGGGAAGAGAAGAGAAAGACCGGAGAGGTGTCTCGATGCTTTCATTGCAATTTTCGCACTTGACCGCAGGGGTAAGCGTGCTTTACGATCCGCGGTAAGATTACCATCGATGCCGGAGGTGGAGGGATCGCTACCCCTCGCTCTCCCCACCACTATTCCCGGATGCGGGTCTCTCGGCCGAGTGGGAGAAGCGCGCGCGGTGGGAGAAGGCGCAGCGGTGGGGAGGCTTGCCGCCAACGAGTGGCGAATGGTGGGGGGAAAGCGCGGGTTAGCAGCCGGGACACGCCAGGCGTAGAATTCAGTAAGCGAACGGCTCTCTACGGCCACGAACGTGTTTTTCATTCTTCGGTTCCCGCGCATGCATATATATGTGTATATGTACCCGAGACTGATCCGAAAGAAACATAATCGAGACGCTGTCGGAAATTCGCATCGTAACTGTAACGAACAACCGCGACACATACCCGGTTTCACGAGAGTTCATTAGCTAAAACGGTTCTTTGGTTTCTTCGATTTTTCATTCTTCAATTTTATTTTCGCAACTGTGGCTTTAACAATTCAAACTGGATTCCAACAAGCAGTACGTGTCGCGATTACATCGCGGCTACCGGAGGCTTAAAAAATTATTCAAGGTAAGAGAAGAAAGCATCATCCTACGACGATCCCGCGATTGCGAACCGAGGCGCGCGCGCTATATACGGTGGAAAAATAACGAGAACCAGTCCGTGAAAGGTGTGATCGAGTGTGACGCCGCGCGGCGACTCCCGTCCAAGTGCTTGTTCTTGCGGAAACAGAGGGAAACTTTAGAAACGTTCCTTCGTTCCTGTTTACAACGATCCGACGAAATGCCGCAAAGTGTCGTTTAGGGAATCGATCGCGGTCGTCCCATGGATTACCGTCCTTTGACCAGTCGCCTTCGATGCGTCCCGTCTTCCGTTCGTCATTCATTCGAAAATCCCTCGCAAACGCCCCATTTCCTCGTCAACACCGAAATTCTCGACCAACCATCTCTCGTCTGTTGGACGAAATATCTGAGAATCTCGCGAGGCAACGTTCCCACGGATCGCGATACTGTTCTCCCAGCGACCAGTGTGTGGTAACTTTGTACTGAAAAGGCGCGTCTTCCCAGTGACCGTGTTCCCCGGGATAGGCTATTATTCCGTTGCGGCAATCGGATAATTTTCGTCTTCTCCTCGACCTCGTCGTTCACCAACTTTATCGTACTCACTGATCGTAGTATTCTTCCCTTTGGCGGGAAAATTCGCCGCGCTTATTCTCTCGCGGAAATGTCAAAGTCGAGGCTACGTACGAGGCGACTCGTCTCGACGGCGACGCGCGGGGTCCACGCGTCTCTTCTTCTCCGAGCAGAGGATAAAACGACGGGAAAAATGGAAGACACGGGAATACGGTTAACGGTTAACGGTTACGATTCGTGGAAGCTGCAGATTTCTGGTAAGATTCGAGCTCGGAAGCGGAAAAGAACAGTGTACGGAGATAATACTGGCTTGGAATAAGAGACGAAAGAAGGAAGTTAACACACTGCCTCGGAGCATGAATAATTTACGTTGGCTCGCATTTAAAATAAATTCGCCCGAAGCACACTCGGTTCCAAAACAGGCGACGTAATCACGCCGCGGTCCGAAAGTTGTTTACGTTCACCGTCGAACGCAACTTTGTACGCGAATCTGCCGTGGAAACAGCGTTTCCGGAGCCTTGCAGCAATAACATATCCTGCACCCCCCGAAAATTTTTCTATATTCGATGCATCGAGTGCGACGCAGTGGAAAAATACAGTGACGTTAATTAAAAATTCGCGTCTGTCAAACGCCGATTCCATTTTCACCCGAAAGATTCGTCTCTGGGAACCAAAATCCGTGGTGAAATTTCCCTCGAATAAAATTCGAAATTACGAAATCGTAAATTTCGCGACGTGTAATTCGCGAAATAAAATCGCGATCGTAAATTTCGCTCGTCCCGAGGAAATAATTCTATTCCGCCGTGAATGAACTGCGAATGAAAACAAGGGAAAGAAAACAAATAGGCATCGGGAGTGACATACTCGCGCGCGTGGAAAGGTGACTGTCGACTAAACACGGCGTCGCGGCGTTAATAACGCGTGTGTCGGGATACGAGTCGAGAGCGAATCGACGGAATGCTGGAAAGCAAACGGCGATCTAGAGATCGAGTCGTCGGAGCGCGATACACGTGAACTTGGAGTGATGGCAAAATTCCGCTACACTGGAGAGAGAGAGAGGGAGCATGGTCGTAAGGCTGATCGGGGTCCGCGACCGAAAAAACATGTTTGGATCGACCGCGTGTTTATACGATAGGATGCGAAAGCAAACAGTTTGGCGGCCGCGTTGGTCACGACGTAGTCGGGGGTCTCCGTCGACGCTGCCGCGCTTATCTCTCGATGGTACTCGAAAGGAAAAAATAAAAATCTCCAGCGATCACGACGAGCGCGAGAGTTGGTCAATGACACGATAGTCGGGGGTCTCCGTCGACGCTGCCGCGCTTATCTCTCGATGGTGCTCGAAAGGAAAAAATAAAAATCTCCAGCGATCACGACGAGCGCGAGAGTTGGTCAATGACACGCGCGGGATCGAATGGACGCAACGCGTCGCGAATCCTCTTCGAGCAGCTACGACGCTGTGCGTGGCCAGCCATACGCGTAAATATTCACGCGTGAGATTGATTCCGTCGATAACACCCTTGTAACTTCGATCAACTATACATCAAGAGAGAGAGAGAGGGGAATCGATGAACGGTGTTTACAAATTCGTTGTACCCTTTCGCAAGTTTGTGCAACACGTAGTAACACCTTCGACGCTAGTAAACAACCCGAAACGCAATAACAGTCTGGTATATAGTCTCCATCTTGATCGATTGAAACTTTTCTGCTCTTCGCTTTACACACGCTGTTTTCTCCCCTGCACGTAAACTACTCGCTGCTTTTGGTGAATGTGCTTTCCGCTGTTGGACGAGAGAGACAATAACGGTAATACGAAGATTAGAAACGTTATTGTCGCGTGTATAGGGCAACAAAGTCGGAATACAATATTCGAGAACGACTGTTGTTGCCATTGCAGGAAGCAAGCGTGCGCGCGCGCGTCGAGAGAGCTTGCGGGGCCCAGTGCGCTTTGGCTATCTATCGGCTATGCGGAGCGGAGCGCGCGACGCTTTGAAAACGTGGCGCGCGAGTGGAAACGAAGATGAGCGAGCGGGGTGCACGCGTAGACCAGCGACAAAGGGAGCGTCGGTTACGGGGAAAGAAACGGGTGGAGGTTTAACGGAATATCGACGCCCGGTTGCACGCGGCGGGACCCTTTTATTAGTAGAGCAAGACACGGGAATACGGTTAACGGTTAACGGTTACGATTCGTGGAAGCTGCAGATTTCTGGTAAGATTCGAGCTCGGAAGCGGAAAAGAACAGTGTACGGAGATAATACTGGCTTGGAATAAGAGACGAAAGAAGGAAGTTAACACACTGCCTCGGAGCATGAATAATTTACGTTGGCTCGCATTTAAAATAAATTCGCCCGAAGCACACTCGGTTCCAAAACAGGCGACGTAATCACGCCGCGGTCCGAAAGTTGTTTACGTTCACCGTCGAACGCAACTTTGTACGCGAATCTGCCGTGGAAACAGCGTTTCCGGAGCCTTGCAGCAATAACATATCCTGCACCCCCCGAAAATTTTTCTATATTCGATGCATCGAGTGCGACGCAGTGGAAAAATACAGTGACGTTAATTAAAAATTCGCGTCTGTCAAACGCCGATTCCATTTTCACCCGAAAGATTCGTCTCTGGGAACCAAAATCCGTGGTGAAATTTCCCTCGAATAAAATTCGAAATTACGAAATCGTAAATTTCGCGACGTGTAATTCGCGAAATAAAATCGCGATCGTAAATTTCGCTCGTCCCGAGGAAATAATTCTATTCCGCCGTGAATGAACTGCGAATGAAAACAAGGGAAAGAAAACAAATAGGCATCGGGAGTGACATACTCGCGCGCGTGGAAAGGTGACTGTCGACTAAACACGGCGTCGCGGCGTTAATAACGCGTGTGTCGGGATACGAGTCGAGAGCGAATCGACGGAATGCTGGAAAGCAAACGGCGATCTAGAGATCGAGTCGTCGGAGCGCGATACACGTGAACTTGGAGTGATGGCAAAATTCCGCTACACTGGAGAGAGAGAGAGGGAGCATGGTCGTAAGGCTGATCGGGGTCCGCGACCGAAAAAACATGTTTGGATCGACCGCGTGTTTATACGATAGGATGCGAAAGCAAACAGTTTGGCGGCCGCGTTGGTCACGACGTAGTCGGGGGTCTCCGTCGACGCTGCCGCGCTTATCTCTCGATGGTACTCGAAAGGAAAAAATAAAAATCTCCAGCGATCACGACGAGCGCGAGAGTTGGTCAATGACACGCGCGGGATCGAATGGACGCAACGCGTCGCGAATCCTCTTCGAGCAGCTACGACGCTGTGCGTGGCCAGCCATACGCGTAAATATTCACGCGTGAGATTGATTCCGTCGATAACACCCTTGTAACTTCGATCAACTATACATCAAGAGAGAGAGAGAGGGGAATCGATGAACGGTGTTTACAAATTCGTTGTACCCTTTCGCAAGTTTGTGCAACACGTAGTAACACCTTCGACGCTAGTAAACAACCCGAAACGCAATAACAGTCTGGTATATAGTCTCCATCTTGATCGATTGAAACTTTTCTGCTCTTCGCTTTACACACGCTGTTTTCTCCCCTGCACGTAAACTACTCGCTGCTTTTGGTGAATGTGCTTTCCGCTGTTGGACGAGAGAGACAATAACGGTAATACGAAGATTAGAAACGTTATTGTCGCGTGTATAGGGCAACAAAGTCGGAATACAATATTCGAGAACGACTGTTGTTGCCATTGCAGGAAGCAAGCGTGCGCGCGCGCGTCGAGAGAGCTTGCGGGGCCCAGTGCGCTTTGGCTATCTATCGGCTATGCGGAGCGGAGCGCGCGACGCTTTGAAAACGTGGCGCGCGAGTGGAAACGAAGATGAGCGAGCGGGGTGCACGCGTAGACCAGCGACAAAGGGAGCGTCGGTTACGGGGAAAGAAACGGGTGGAGGTTTAACGGAATATCGACGCCCGGTTGCACGCGGCGGGACCCTTTTATTAGTAGAGCATGTCTGGAACGGGCGCGCGGAGCTCTGCCCGATGCTCTCTGGCGTGTTCCAATTTAGTCGCGAAGCCCGCGCGCGACACGTTTCTCAGCGTCTGCGAATGCAAAACATCTCATTCACGGGCAAAAGTGCTGGCCGCCTGCGCCAATAGGCGTAGTCCCTTCTGGTAGCCGGCAAAAAGCCCGATGCGCCGCGGGGTGGGGGGCGGAGCGCGATCATTGCTCTGCGCGTCTCTCTCTGCCGCGCGTCGCGTGCGGCTCGTCTTCCCGGCCTCTCGTCTGGCCCGTGTGTGTGCGCGCCGAAGGGAAAGGAGAAAAGAGAGGAAAGTGTCGCGTACCATCGGCAGAGGGCAGCACTCGGCAGGCTGGATGAAAAACATAACCTCGCGGCGAGCCTAGAGAGCGCGAGAGAGGCGGAGAACGTTACGAGGCGCGCGCGGACAGAGAATGCGCTTGTCCCGCGAGAGAAGGAGACGAGACGAGCAAGGCTAAAATTAGAATGTCCGTTGGAATGCTGCTGGGTTGTGTGTACAGGGTGATTCAGCAATCGCGGGAGGATAGAGAGAAGCACGCGCGCGAGGAGCAGAGGGAGGGAGAGTTTAACGGACGCGCGCGCCAAGTTATTCGTTTTTAGAAGATCGATCGACCGTTGTGCGCGCGTTTCGGGTTTCGTCTTCCGGCAAATTTCCTCGCGGTCTATCGTGTCAACGGTTCTTCTCTCTGCGGTGCGCGCGTTCTTTCGCGCGCGAGAGGACAACACGACGATGTTTCTCGCGTTCTCTTTTCGTTGGAAACGGACCGCGTCCTCGAAGCGTCGTCGCCGCAGCGCGTGCCAGTGTAGTAAGTACACTGGGCGGGACGTGCGCGCGAAAGTGTCGCAGGGTCATCGACGAATCGAAATGCCCCGTGTCTCGAAAAAGGTCGACGTTTACGATTCGTCTAGGTCGGCGAGGTCGAGAGCGCGCGCATACTCTACACGGCTACCTACGCGAGAGCGGTTTATTTTAAACGGGTGACGCTCTCTCTCTCTCTCTCTCTCTCTCTCTCTGCCTGATACTCTCGAACCGGGCATATATCTACGATCTAAGCAAATTGCGAGGTCGTCTAGTGGAACGTTAGTCGGTATATCGATTATCCGAGTCCCCTCTGCTCTCGAGACTTCTCTCCTTGATATCTAGCGATCGACGCTGCTCTCTATCCTGCGGTATCCGTCGGTGGTTATCCCCCTTGCTCGCCGTGCGGAGAGAGTAGGAGAGAGAGGACGAGAGAAGTAGACGAGAGTCAGGGGACCAAGGAATAGATAAGCAAATAAATAAACTAGCGGGGCAAAGCGAAAGCCAGCCAAGCAGAGGGAGTAGTTGTAGTAGTAATAGTGGTAGTAGTAGTACTACTAGTAGTAGTAATAGTAGTAGTAGTAATAGTAGTAGTAGTAGGGCCGTTGGGTGGCTCTCGGGCAAATGCTCGACGAGGTCGACGTCCTGACACGGATGGTTGACGCCGTGGGGCCCGCGCCTTGTAACCGGCCTGGAAAGAAGAACGAGGAAAGGTTAGATAAAGAGGATGCGAAAGAAAGGGCCTTGCCGACTTGCGTTTTCATCGTCTAAATATAAATCCTTCTCTGTCTCTCTCGCTGCCTCTTCCACTGTAATTGCACCCTCTCTCCGTCGACGTCGCAAAATCTTGGATTAATTCGTCGAAACCTTTCGTCGATCGGTGTGGATCGGTCAGTGGTGGACGAGAGTTCGTTATCGACACGACGTAATCGGAGAATCGCGACTGGAATATCGTTTACCTTCCCTGACATAACTTACGGGGAATTCGATAATCGATCGATTCCACGATTTTATAATCCCGAACGTATCGCGTATACATCGCCCGCTCTTTCGTCCCATTCCCGAGAGAAGGAGCCAGAGAGACAGAGAGAAGAGAGAATGTTCTCGAAGAAGGAAAATGGGTCGTTTCGTTGTTTCGCGTTATTTATCGCAACGTTATTTACCGCAACCTGCGACTCTTTGTCGCGATCTCGCTTTGTGCCCGCCATCTTCGTTCCCCTCCGGATCTCTTTTGACGCTCATTTTCGGCGATGACGGCGTCTCGTTAAGATGTCGTCGATATTTACCCGCGCTGTTAGCAAAAGGCTGCTCGCAACGCGCATTTCCTGTGTCTTCTGCACGGCGAAAAGAGCTTGTTTGGGGAGTCAACGGGCGTGTGCAGGTTTGGGAAACGGTCAAAGACCGTTCTGCCGGAGGGAGAAGAGGGAGCGCGAGAGAGGAGGGAAGGTCAGAGAAGAAAGGAGAGCATTTCGACGGAGGATCATCCGGATTCTCTTGTTCGAGGATGAGAACTTGTTCCTTTCTTTTGTCACGGCCACGGTATAACGCGGGATCCGTCTTTGGACGGAAGTACACAATGGTGATGGGAGGAAGGAAGCGGCAAGCGAAAGGGGCGCGATCGTCTTTCGGACCGGAAATGAAGCGATCACCGCTTAAAAATCGTACCCGTGTGCGTGCATGCACGACCAAACCCTTCTCTTTCTTCCTCTCATCCTTCGCCTCTCCTTCTCCTCTCGATGTCCTCCAATTTCCTCGCCGAATTCGCTGTAAACAGAAAAATAAAAATAAAATTCTGTTACGACATATTCCCGAGACGATTACGCGGAATGCGCGTTGGAAAGTCGCCTTGGATTACGCGGCATTCGAAAAGTGTACGCGTACGTATCGAATCGTGCGCGCACCCTTGATCTTCCAACGTGCTTTGGATGCGAAACGGAGCGCGCGCGCGACATTTTGGTTGCTTTCGTTTGGCACGAAGTCGCCAGATGGTTAGGATGACTGACGACTAAAGAGTCTCCGTCTTCCTGACCTGCGCGACGTGGCCACGTGTTGGTTCCGGTGACTCTACTTCCGGCGCCTGATTTCCTGATACCGGACGATCGTTGGCGGATGAGCGGAGCGTCGAGTATGCCCGGACACGAGTTCGTCCCACTTGGTTTCGTTCGTTTTCGTAGCTCTCCATCGTCGCTAACGAGTCGTCGTTAGTTCTGGTTTCCTAAAAATGGGGACACGTAATGGCGAGTAATGGCGAGTAATGGCGACGAATAAACCGCGGCGGTTTTTAAGATGGACGTTGCGCCGGTGTCCGTTTAGAAGGCCGTTTAGGATGCCGTTTAGGAGGCCATCGAGCTCGATGGATCGTTGCACGCGAGAAAATTAATAGTTGGACGAACGCTAAGTAATTAAGTCGTCGGCGTTTGTGTTGCAGCGTGTGGCGAACCAGGCGCTTACCGTTTCGCCACAGCCGGCAGTAACGGTGGAGGGGCCGGTGTCCAAAATGTCTCCACCAACGAACGACGTGACCAATGGTGTGGTAGCGCCACCCAACACCCTGGCGCCCCGGGTTTCGCCGACCACGAACCCGGCTCTCACCACCATCAACCCGCCAACGCACAAGCGTACTCCCAAGGACTTCATCTTTGGCAAGGCGATCGGCGAGGGAAGCTTCTCCACCGTAAGTGTATTATCTCGTTAACTCGATTAAATCGTTAAGGAGGTCCGAATTATACCGGGTTGGAGAGAAGAAAGGGGGCGAGGAAAAAGTGTCGCCCTCCTCGGATTCTCTCGGTGCGATTCCTCTCAAACTTTCCCCTTGTTACGAAGAAAGTTTCTCTCGCACGCGGTAGTAGTAGCAGTCGTCCCTGAAACTTTTTCCGTTCCGCGACCCACCACCACCACCACCACTACCGCAACCACGCTACCACCAGCTTCTTCTCTACCTCGTCCTTCTCCTTCTATCGCGTTTGCTATACCGCACGCCGGCAATATCGATCTAATCGACGCGTTATTTTGATCGACACGCAGGTTTACCTCGCCAAAGATATCCATACCTCGAAGGAGTACGCGATCAAAGTGTGCGACAAGCGTCACATCATCAAGGAGAAGAAGACCGAGTACGTGAAGCGAGAGAAGGAGGTGTTGAACATGCTCGCGGGCGCGAAACACTCGTTCGTGCGCCTGTTCTGCACCTTCCAAGACGTGGAAAGACTCTACTTCGTCCTATCGTACGCGAAGAACGGTGAGCTCCTGCCGTACATCAACAAGGTTGGCTCATTCGACATCGAGTGTACCAAGTTCTACTCGGCGGAGGTCCTTCGTGCCCTCGAGTACCTTCACGGTCTCGGCATCATCCATCGGGATCTCAAGCCGGAGAACATCTTGCTGGACGAAAAGATGCACGTGCTCATCACCGACTTCGGTAGCGCGAAGATACTGAAGGACCCGGAGACAGTGATGACGCACACAGGGACCGACGACTCGCAGCAGCAGCAGCAGCAACAACAACAACAGCAGCAGCAGCAGCAGCAGCAGCAACCGTACCGAAGAGAACGCAGGGGCTCGTTTGTTGGCACCGCCCAATACGTGTCGCCGGAGCTCCTGACCGACAAGACGAGCAGAGCCTCCGATCTCTGGGCCCTCGGCTGTATAATCTACCAGATGGTCGCTGGCCTGCCCCCGTTCCGCTCTAGGAGCGAGTACATGATATTCCAAAAGATCCTGAAGCTCGAGTACGAGATCCCTGACGGATTCTGTGACCTGGCCAGGTCCCTCGTCAGTCAGCTGTTGGTGCTCGAGCCATGCAAGAGATTGGGCGCCCAAGACGAACACGGTGCCGGCTATCCCAGCATCAGGGCGCACCCGTTCTTCGAGGCTGTCGATTTCGAGACCCTCCACGAGCAGACACCACCTCCGATCTATCCCTATCTACCCGGCACGTCGGAGAACGAGGAGCTGAGGTCGCAGTACAGGGTTCCCGACCATCTGGAGCCCGGTCTCGACGACAAACAGCTCACGAGGCTTCTCGGCCTGGGTATCGGCGAGGACGACGATGACGACGACGACGACGACGAGGATACCACCATCGAGCGCGAGAAACCCGTGCTACAAACCGTCGTCGAGAAGCCGAGGAGAACGAGGATCACCAACGACGGTAACATCGCCGATCTGACGCCAGAGGACGTCAGAAACCGGCTGGAGAAGCAACGTGCCACGAGCCAGTGGAACACCTTCGTCGAGGGTAACCTGATACTGAAGCAGGGCTTCGTCAACAAGAGGAAAGGCCTCTTTGCCAGGCGAAGAATGCTCCTGCTCACCACCGGACCACACCTGTACTACGTCGACCCTGTGAACATGGTGCTCAAGGGTGAGATACCCTGGAGCCCGGAGCTCAGGGTCGAGCCGAAGAGCTTCAAGATCTTCTTCGTCCACACGGTAAGTTTCTTTTTCCTGCTTTTCCTGATTCCTGCGTAAAGGAATTGATGAATTGATGAATTGAACCTCTTCTACCTTGCGACGCGTGTACTTATCGTTCGACTTTGTTCGTCTCGTTACAGCCAAACAGAACGTATTATCTCGAAGATCCCGAAGGATTCGCATTGGAGTGGTGTAGAGCGATCGAGAACATGCGAGTCCATTACGACGGCCTGCAGGAGTCCACCGCTTAAATAGAAGACTGATATGAACGTTTCGGATGGAACTGGACGAACAGAGGTTTCACCGATGACGACGGTAATCACGATGTCCGCGAGGTGCGATCACCGACGTATCTCGTTATCCGTCAGTGGCCAGAGGAGGCGATTATGCGATAGATCGTTTGTTAAGCGTGTAACTCGTCGTTAGGAGAGATACATACTAGGATAAGTTAGCGTTCTTCTAGCGCGTTCCGAGCGTTATGTACAGCATAGGACAAATTTTTTAGGTAAAAATTCAAAGCGTTTATACGATAACGGACCTCTGACAAGGCACACAGGGGAATAGGTGGACAAATAAGAAACGGTGAAAAAAAAAAAAATTGCAAAAATAGAGGAAACAAGCGTGTATCGGAAATCCGTGCAGCTGCTGCGGACGGTTCTTTTTTCCACCAGTTGCGTTTTGCTATTTATTATCGAACTCGGGGAACCTTGAAATGGCTGCTGCACGTCGTTTCTAGCACGCGAACACACACACACACACACATACACGAGGAATAGCGAAATTTTTAGCCAAGGTTTTAGCTGTGTATTCGCAGCATCGAGCGCGCTGCCCGTGACGTAACGTTCGTGATCGAGGTCGCCTGGCTGAATCCACCACTTTCGTCACGGAGAAAGGGAAATAAAAGCTGTTCATCCGCGCGAATTTCGTTATTCGCAATTCGCCACACGTAATCGGGACATCGCGATCAAAATTTCAACCGGTCAAATCGACGCTTCGCCGACTCTTTTCGAGAGCGGAGGCGAAAAAATATGTAACACGGGGTACCTGGGTCGACGACGATGGAAGGAGAAGGTGGAGGGGCGAGGTGGCTTCAGGGTGCAGAACTATGGGGCGATCGGGGCGCGAACCGGGCCGCACTTCGATCATTCGCGTTCAAAGCGGGTAGCAGCGTATATAGCGAGATTCTGTTCCAAATATAGCCAAAATTACATAGAAAATTGCAGACGAGTTTTATAGAAGCGAAAATCGACGGCGGCGTGTTTTTCGTACGAATTGTTTCCCGCTCGCTGTCGGTCTAGCGAATTTAGGACGTCAATTTATATAGTCGAAGTTAACCAAAAAAGAAAAAAAAAAGAAAAAGATAGAAAAAAAATGCAGTGGGGGACAACATTGCCGCTTTGCAGCTTTAACGAAACACGTTTACGTTGCCTGAAAGGGATTCGCGGAATTTTGCGCGTTATTCCGCGGGGCCCCTTGCTCTCTTCATATTACAGTATTCTTCTCGTTGTTCGTTACCCCCCTATCTCCCCGGTACGTTGTAAATATTAGCGCGATTTCACGAAGAGCAGGCTCCGTAAAGCATATATACTGATTGTATACATAGTTCTATATATTTGTAAGTACAAAAATCGTTGTCCGACCACGGCGTTTTTTTCCCCGCTCGTTTCTTAGTCCGATTTTCTTTGTCACCGATCTCTCTGGCCCTCGCGGACGCGATCGAACAATTTGTGTATAGCCGGGAACTATAGGAGGACAGTGTTTATAGATCTTAATTGGAGATGAAGTTTAGTAGTCGTTTAGAGAAATGCGAAAAGAAAAAAGCGAAGAGGAGAAGAAGATTAGCAATCGTTGTACAAAATGGGGAAGCGGTAAAAACGGGGGGAAGCAGAGATGTGCCCCCCTCTTCCCGCGAAAGACTTGACACACACGAACGTGACTCTATAAATTAAGTAGATAGGTGATAGAATCGTCTAAATGAAGGATAGCTTTAAGAGAAGTAGTAACCCGTTTAGATATGCGAGATCACATACATACACACACACAACACACATACACACACACAACACACATACACACACTACTGTCACACTCATTGCGTTCGAACTATTGTCGTTGTCGTTCTTACTATTACTCTAATTTTCACTAGTATTTAGTAACGCTACTACGATTATCGTTAACGATATTAATTAACCGTTTCGTCGTATTACCAACCTATAAGTATTTTTCTCCCCTCGTAACTGTGTCGACGTATTTAAGCAACGATTTTGTTTTTCCGTTTTTTTTTTTTTTTCTTATTTCTATCGTATTTTCATTTTTCTTTTTTTTTTCCTTTCGTTTTTTTTCTTCCTTGATTTTTTGCCCCCCATTTTTTTTTTCTTCACGCGCGACCTTTTCCTAATTTATTATTCGCCGAACTCGTCTTGCGTTTATTTATTTTTTATCGTTTACGTTCCCGCGTTTAGTAAGGATCACACACACACGCCTCGTTTACGTGTAGAAATTCACATACAGACTTACTAGTACTACCGCTACTACCACTGCGACTATTATTATTAGTGCTATTACTATTACTATTACTATACCTATTACTATTGCTACTATAGCGTCGTTGTTGCATACGTAGATATACGCATACGTATTGCGTGCACGGTCGCGTGTATATGCGTATGCACCCGTTTATAATGCGTTCTCTATAACTTATATTATTACTATTCTCTTTAGAGTAATTTTAGGTACTTTGTAAATATTACTGCCGCGCGTTTATCGTCGACTTGCCGGTACGCTATTGGTCCGCGTGGCGCGCGACCGAATCGTGGCCCCGAACTGTACGATACAGCTGTATATTATCTATACATAAATATTCTATATATACATATATATTATATATATAAAAAGGTATATATATATATATACACACATAGATGCATACGGTTATATAAAATATTTATGAATTGTGAATAGTAGTTAGGGAAATCGTGTATAAACGTTCGTTCGTAGGTTTTAGGCCGAATACGCGCTTAGATTTAATACTTTGTTGACGTTACCTTCGCCACGACTGGGTCGCGCCGTTTCGCCACACGTTGTACTATAAACACACGCCACGGTTTCCCATATTCTTCTCGCGATATTTAGGAGACTTAAACAGGGTATTCGGAGAAGGATCCGATGGAGGACGGTTGCCCCGGTCGTCGTGCCAGTGACCGGCTGCGCGAGTATGCTCGAAATAATGGTGATTCGTTTACGGATCGGCATTGTCCTTGTGCCCAGTGGCTTTCCAAAATGACCGCTTTTGGCGTGCCACGTACGGTGCTTGCGGGTGAAAACGGGGCGCACCGGCTCGCCGACCATCCGTCCTCTCGTCGTTTCTTTCTCTTTCAACTAGTGAGAATCGATCGCGAGAAGGCATATCCGATAGTTGTTGCCGCTGCCTCCCTATACCCCCCCCCCCCCAAATGAAGCACCGACGCAGTCTTTCTGTCAAAAGGAAGCAAGTGTCGAGGACGTTCTCAAAATTTTACAGGCGTGCAAAACGTGTTTGTTGCGCTTGAACGGAGTCGCGTCGATGTCTCGATCGTTCACGGCCAAGTCCGATATCACAGTTCCTTGTTGCTTCGACAGAACTGCTTCCTTCCCGAAGAAAGAATGCGTCCGCAGTGCGCCCTATTGTCGACTCTGGCAAGCGTTTTAATCACGGGTCGGTGATACGGTGTGTGCGACAATGGCCGTTTCCACTTTCGCAAACTTTGCAGGCTCTACGTTTTATGCAGACGTTGCAAACTTTCAGGTGGAAAGGCCGATCTTTTTCCTGAGCGCCGGCTCCTGTCGAGGGGAAAGGTGGTCGCTTTTATTAAATAGTTTTCCGTCGGTTTTGGAGACTGGTCATGAGATTCCTAACCCCAAAGGGCGACGCTTACCTCCTTTTTTTATTATAGTTCACTTACTCTAACTGAACTTAAAGAAAATCTCTAGTGTATTTGTTGTGAGGCGTTCGACGCGAAAGATATAGCTAATTTAATTTATACGCTCGCGAGAGGGAAGAACGAATACTTAACGAAAGGAAAATCGAGCGAGAACACGTGTATGTAAAAAGAGAAGAGTAAACATTCGAATACACTAACGTAAACTACGCAAGCAATAACAACAAGGCCTTGCGATTATTTAAATGCCTACCGTTTCGGCGTAACAAGGACGGTTCAACTATTAATTGCAGTATTACTAAATGTATACAGACTAAAAGTACACTTACACGCCAACACCTACACAACGGTTTACTTATACACACTAAATACTTCACATTGGATAAGAAGACTCTGTAAATAGTTAGCACGTAATTGATATTATAGGCGACAAGACCTATTAATATTAACATCAAATTTATTTATAGTAAATTTTCCGAAATATCGTATGTTTTTGTGTTATCGATCAACAACACCCCACCTTTCCTTATATCCCCACTTATTATCGCTAGAATCGTGAAAAGTAATTTTTCTTTCTACGTTTAAGTTACGTGAGAGGATCGTAATAAATTTTTGGTAAGTATATACAGAATGGTGTATTCGTTTATTACATTACAATTATTGTACACCGCACACTAATTACGATACTTAAAATTATTCAATCTTTTAAAATAATGATTCGATCGATAACATCGATGTTTTAAATATCTAGTTACGTTAACGTTGATGAATATTGCAAGAATACTTTATTATAGAATTTATCTATAGCGTAAGGAAATACAGAATAGGAAACACATCTATGCAATTTAGTGATTATTCCATCGAAATTATTTTGCGTGCTACATCGACGCTAGTGGTCATTCGTGTATCGATGAGAAATCGAAGAGGCTTTCCTGCCTAGACAAATGATTCAATAAATGCTTTTTTAATTCTGGCATATTTTTTATACAGGTCAGACATTTGTGACATCTTAGCGGGGTATTCAAATGTTTTGCACTATCTTCTGACTTTAACCTTTTCAATTCACCTTTGTCGCGTAACTGGTAGCAAATATCTGCAATTTAAAAGAGATAAGATCTGTGTCCTTTTTGTTTCTTGTTTCAATCGAGTGTTTCTCGTTCTCAATGCATTCATATTTACCTGCTGAGGGTAGGAAGAAGGGAGTTGTAAATGAATTCCAATGATACTTGGTCTTTAAACTTGGACTGTTAAAATCTGTACTTATAACGTGCAAATGTAATCTGTACATGCTTGGGACAGCGTGATATCCGATGCTAAATAAAAGCAGATATCATTTATTATACATATACGTGTGTTAAATTCGTAATTTAATCTTAATACTAAAATGCAAAGAATAAAAATGGATGTACATACAGGAACTCGGAATCCTTATGCTCCTTGGTCAAATCTTCACCGACACTGTGCATGTGAAACACTATATCTTCAGTTTCTTTTGTTATATGCCACAACGACGGAATGTCTGCTTTTGGTATAACTAAATAGTGATATTGAGCCTTTGGGTATTTATCTTTGATGACGACTACCTTGTCATCCTCTTTTACCCTATATTCAGGATCTTCCATAGAAACAAGCAAACCTGTTGCCCAGTGTGTTTTCTTTGGAGCTATTGTATCGTTTGATGTTAATTTTTGTTTGCGTATCATTGTTATTTTTGGATTTTCGCCTTCTGCAGATTGTAATATTTACTACAATATATAGTCATACAAAGAAACTAGTTTTCAGCAATTTGTTCATGTTATAAGTAGCATAATGCAATACTATAAGCAACAAAATATGAAAAATATCAAAGAATCCCAAATTAATTTAACGTTATTTCAATTGTACTGTAACTTTTCACTTGGCAGAAGAAACTGAAACGTACATTCAATTACTAATCAGAAATATTTCGATTTTTAGAAAATTTTATATTAAAACATACTATTGCGGATAAACATTTCAGAGGTTATGTTTCTAATATGATTATGTTTTGAGTACGAAACGTGGATAATTGCAGGAATCTTGTCCGCATTTGACTCGAAGAGATAGCGTGTAGGTAATTAGTGATGTATATGTTTGTTGATTCTCATTTTTTCGCACTTACTCAATTTTGTTCACTACCGATCTTTCAAAGTATGAAACAACGTTAACTCGGTTTGACGTTTACGTATAGATTAACCCTGATCGAAGTTATTCAACACGCATGCGTGTTCGCATTGTGCTTGATGTCTTTCCGAATTTGTAAAAGAATTTTGAATATATGCTTTTCCAAGATGGAAGAAAATATAAAGAATTGTAAAAAATTGACAAAATAAACATTGATTCGATAACGTTTGAAAGCGTAGTTCGATGAATTGGCGGGAAAAGAAATAAACAGCTTAGCGAATAACTTTAGATTTATTTATTTACTCAAATGGAAGGCAATCGATAAATTTGCAACAAATAAAAATAAATAACACTCTCTCTAGCAATAATTACGTGATCGTTACTTAAACGTACATCATTACAATAAATTCATAGATACTTAACAAAACTTATACCTTTTTCTTTTTCGCATGCTCATACAAAATATGTTCGTGTGATTGTATGTATGTGTGTGTGCACGCGTGCGCGTGTTCATATTACATTATTTTTTTTTGTCACTTTCAGTACAACCGCACGTAGCATGTTATTACAAGTA
Source organism: Eufriesea mexicana (assembly GCF_001483705.2). NCBI lineage: Eukaryota > Metazoa > Arthropoda > Insecta > Hymenoptera > Apidae > Eufriesea > Eufriesea mexicana. Next base: position 895,155 of record NW_016909734.1, read on the forward strand.
TATTTCACAAAAACTCTATATACAGACGAGTCTCGTCCCGTAGAATTTCATCTAATCGCTTATTTGTTTTTATTGTTGTTTATATATTCATCCGACACACTTTCATACGCTCGATTATACAAACAAAGACACTTTCATACGTCTCACGACAGACTATCAGATTCGCACAGCCTGACAAATCAATCAATCATCGATAGATTTCATGATTCATGATTCGAAAAAATGAAATAATTACAGGATTGCAATGCTAAGCAATGATACTTGCTGCGATACGATAAAAAAAAAGAAAAAAAAATAATAAAAAAAAAAAAAAGAAAAATAAAAGAAACAAAAAAGATGTGGGATCGTACGCTGTATGCTGGTCGATGGCGGATTTGATCTCGTCGTCGGCTTGCTTGCGATCACTAAACATGCGACTAAGTCTCGCATTCGTTTTATCCTAAATAAATTCGTACAAACAAGCCCGTTTCATCGACGACGTATCGACAGCATTCACGACTCTAATTTTACGTATGATATATTTTACAACACGATACAAACTTTTATTGTCATGGCAACGGGTGGTACAATTGTAATGACGAAGCGATACGCGGTGGCAAGGGGATTTTTGGCACGACTTCTACCCCGATCACGCACCATGTTTTCTCCTTAACTTTGCCGGAAACATTCTGCTCTTTTCACGTTTCCTGTTCGCGCGATTGAAAGTTAAATGCAAATTAGTAGCATAGTTACGAAGCGATTTCTAAATATTCGATCAAACAAATAACGTAAATGGAACCAGTTTCGATTTAAATGCACGGATCGTTCGAATTGACCGCGTCGGAAATTCTGTGAGGGCGCTGTAGGTTCAGTAGCAGCTATGGCGGTAAGTGCTGCGCGTCAGTTTCGTTTCGAATACACACGTTTTATTCACTCACTTTTATTCGTGACTACATTCAATCGGAAATTTCGTAAAGTATATCGATTAGAAAGATTTACCGCCCGGGATCGTTTACGCCGACTAATAAACGCATTAAGTGAGAGTTAGTGCTTTGCAAAGGAATTACCGCAAAAAGTGGGTGCGTCGCGACTGATTCCCTCGCTGTTTCTACGAGGAGCATGGTGTCTCGGGGCTCATGTGATGTTTCTCTATTGCATGTGAACGTTTGGAATGTTGCATACTTTTGCTGCTTCTTTGTGCGATATGGGGTGAACGATGATGGTATGTATTTGCTTGCCAATTTGCCACTTTCTATCGTGAAAATAAGGGTCGCGCCAAATTTGAATCAACAAAGCACTCTTTCGTAACGCGTCGCCTATCATTACGATTCATTTCGATCCATCCGTTGCAAAAATTCAATCTCCTCCTCATTTTCTTTTCCTCGTTCAATGGAAACCGTACGAATCAAAATAATCCCTATGCATCGTACTATGACAGATTGCTTTGTGATTCAATGGCGGCGTCTCGAGGACAACTGATAGTTCTAAGTGGGGTTTCAATTAGCACCATCGCTGATCACATACGTTGATATCGTTTCGACTCACTCACATACACTTTTTCACGTATTAATCACGCTAGGTAACACTGTACGCATTCACCACTTTCGCTCTTTATTACCGATTTAGGCAGTGCGATCCTTTGTCGTTACGTTGGCGTACGAAGCCACTTGGTTCTGCAAAGAACGTCTCAGAAAAATGTAAGGCGTTGTCCCTTCCCCTGCGTTTTCCATTGCACGTACGCATGTTCGATACGACGCAACGCAAAACGCGAACAGAAAGTTCGTTTAAACTATACACGAATGTCTTGGTACGATACAATTCGAACACGACTATACGCTTGTCGTTCAGAATTCGGCGTAAAGCGAAATAGAAAATTAGGTTAAGTGGTTCGGTGAGCCAATCAAAATTCTGAGACGAGTCCTTCTTAACTTTTGCCCAAATACATGCACAAAAGCGCGGCTCGTGGTACGCGTAGCTTCGATCTCTTGCTCGTTTGCGAGTTTGGAAACATGGAATGTCACAAAAACAACAAAAAAGATTCGTAAAGGGAAACGAATAAACAGGAGAACCGCACGATACCCAGACATCGGTACACCTTTGTCCGCACACCCATTCCGAAAATTTATATGCGATTATTGATTAAAATATGTATGTGTAACCTCTAACATCACATGCTCTGCCTTAGAAAAATTATATATAGCTGTGCGGGAAAGCCGTCGAACTTGCTTCTGGTTTTCCTTTTCTTGACTTTCTTTTTCTCTCTTCTTTTTTTTCTTTTCATCATTTTTCTTCCTCCATATTGCGTTCTCCAACGCACTTCCGCTTTCGAACTCGGCGTACGCTGTATTTTACATACATATGTATATGTATATATACATACATACAGTCGCTTTACAACCGTTACAGTATATTTATTGTATTCTCTCGTAAATAAGTATCCCGATTATACCATTAACGATTGATTATGGTTCCGTTTTGGGGGGGGGGTTGGGAGGGGGGGGGGGGGGCGGGG